>NC_061895.1:6961465-7264137 GCF_905147765.1 Vanessa atalanta
TAATCATTGTTCAACATCTATCTCAACAGACATAATTAATCCAGATAAATCTATTTTACGTGTCGTCTGCTTTTGGCGAAAGAAATTGTGAGATGAGAAATAAGAATAAATAGGTAGGATGAAATTATGCCATATGGAATCATCAATATCTGAATCTGATGTAGGCTTTGGGTCCCGGGACATCTGTTCCGAAGTCCCAGAACTTTTCATAATTTTAGTTGTCTTGAGTATCCAGGACTTTCAGATCGAGAGTCGAGTCGAGACAAGATCACGAAATTGTCGTTGAAAGCGACATCTGTTGAAAACGAGTGTTCGCTTGTCTGGTGCCCTTTTAACAAAAATCAGAAACAGATCGTCGGACAAAGCTGTAGACGCTAATTTTTTTGAAAGTCTAGTTATTAAGAATTAATTTTGTCTAATATATGTTGATTTTTCTAAAAAAATGGCCTATTTTTACCAAGTTTCACCAAAAATTAACTAAATTATTTTATTTTAAAATTAACTGAATTCCCGGAAATCTCGGGACTTTGTAGGTTGTCTCGTGTCCCGGGATTTGAAATTGTCGGTAATTCCCAAACCCCAATTATTTTTTTATTAAGCTTTAAATTTTTGCTTAACAAGGGACCAGCTGTGAATCATTTAGAGGTTGTTCCTATTACATAATATTGCAGAGGCAGTATAGTTGAGAGATATTTAAGTATTATCTAATTATATTCTTCGCATGGTAGAATTAATTAGTGCGAAAAGTGTTCTCTTCGCACTAATAAATTATTTTGTCGTTTCATTTAAATAGATCGAATGAATTGATTAAATGATGATTAATGATGGATATTCTTAACGAAGAATGTCAACTGTGCAATTACTGATCAAACTCTCTTTATTTCCTCGTAAGCCGGTGGGATGGCACTTCGGCACAACCTTAGAGTTCAGGTGCAAAACTAAAGCCTGGTACTGAAAATTTCTGAACAGATTATCAAATAATTCTGAGTGGGTCCAACTCGGGATTTGAACTCAGGATATGCTGCTTTATAAGCTAGCTAATAGAAGAAAAAGCAATGTTTTAATAATTGAGAATAAGGCTCAAGATTTTAACAGCAAAATAATATACTTACACGTATTGTTGAGATAAAACAAAACAAGGCATGACTTGTGACACAAATGGATGTTATATTAAAACAATAAACAGGAAAATAATTCAAGGAAAACACTATTTAAGCCATTTTAGTAACAAGAAATAATTTGCAATGCTCATGTAGTTTTGTTCGACGATGTTTCGTGATGGCGTGAATACACTGAAATGGAGTGAAAGTCATAAATAACCGCCATTTACTTGAATAATTGACGTGATATCAAAGACAATTTTTTTTTTTTTAATTTCTTTTAAAGCGAAATTCTTTGGACGTTCTTTGGACGTTGAAATAATTTTCAATGCCTAATTGAATGCATCGTTTTTTTACACATTTTACTTCAATGGCGTGCACGAGATATTTTTTTGCATATACGTATGGCGACGGCACCCAATTAAATCTGAAGTATTTGCGTAGAAGCTTTAACAGTACGCAAGTGTCTGCGCAAAACAGGTGAACTCATTTTCCTCACTCTTGGTGGGGAGGCGATATGACACGACCGGATCATAAGACACGGGAATGTATCAGGGACAACTTCCTAACTTCAGGGTAGCCATTAACCAACAAGCTTGTACATATTTATTAATAATACCAGGTAATAATTAAAAATATATATTATTGAGCTTTTACGAAAGTATTATGCACGTCCAAGCCTCTCGGATATCTCGTTTCGTCTTTAATATGAAACATTTATATTTTCTATGTATATATAATAACGGAGACAATTTAATTTATTATCGCCTCTTTATACATTAAAGACGTATTTAGACATTATTATTACAAATGTTTACCGACCTAATTGAATCGTGCATACCAATCAAATCAATTGACTTACTCATGTTTGGTGACCATCAAAATAATTTGGTCTCATGAGCATAACTTGAACTAAGACATACAGTAGATGCACTGCATAAAATATTAGGTACGAATCTCAGAAAGAATTTAATGTCTTTGATGAAGGAGATAAAAATTTTAAAGAAATGTGTTAATGTCAACGGTAATGCTAAGATATGCGAGGTCAATCAACTATTACTTAGAAAGCTTACCAGTAGTACTTATATATTTTTTTATTTATTTAAAATAGCAGTGGTGATTGCGAGTAACTGACCATAGAAATTGACCGTCAACGGACTGGGGTGTTATGTATCTTGAACCTGTAACTACACTGGCTCATGTATTCTTCAAATGTGCCAATATATGTAATGTAGATTTATAATAGTAATAACAATTATTATAATTATTATTTCCATTGATGATTCAAGTTCGCTCACCACCTAAGCAAATAGTTTAAAATTTGGTATGCGATTTTTAAATATATATTTTTTACTTCATTACATAAGATATATACATAAATACCAAACGGCATATCCATAGGATGAAAACTAAAAAAAGGATTTATAAAAAATTTAAAATGTTCTTGCTTTATCCACAGTGAAATGAATATGCTTCGTACTTAAATGTATTAGACTGTCAACAATGATAAATCTTTTATGCAAATAATATAAAGCACTACTTACGAGGAGGATTAGGGGATGCATAATGAAGTTAGCTTTATTTGCATATAATTAATGCCTTAATGTTATTAATTTTTATTATATTAAATAGATTGAAAAAAATCAGTAATCTGATAATAAAAAACTGTAGAATTACTTCTGGGTTTGATGGCTTTCTTGGAAAAAAGGCAGGAAGAGATTGATATTATGGAAAAGGAGACAAATCATTTTAAGAAATTAATTTGCATCTAAAGTTGTAATAAATACTGTGAACCTCAGAATTTAAGGTTTTTTTTTAAACATTTAACAAAATGTGATAAGATTTTTAGAAGTTTAAAACAAGAAAGTTTAGTCAATAATCATGATTCAAATTCCTAATTTCATAAACTTATAAATATTAATACAGTGGCATTACAAAGTTGTAAATGCTATACTATGCTATACTACATATAATATATTAAATGAGAATTCCATCTAAATTTGTTTAATGTCTGGAAAATTTTACATTTCGAAATGATTCCAATATAGTAACCATTAAATTTCTTGCCAAGTTGTTAGAATTTATTTTGTTTATGATAGAAATAATATCTCACCCTGCTAATATTATTTAACAAAAATATCTAATTTTTTTTTTAAATATATGCATTAATTTATTGTAAATACTTAAAAAATTGTTTTTTTTTTTTTTCTAAAGAATATAGCAAATGATTAAAGTTTTTCAATAGTATGTGAATATCATTTATAATGTTTATTATATATTTTATTCTATCTAGAATTAGCTGTACATAAAGTTTGAGAAATATAAAAAATTTAATCTTATTTGAAGTTCTGATCAAGTTTTTTTTTTATTAAAGATAAACATTGTAAGCTGTTAGGTACATAATTTTATTTCATATACATACTTTTACTGTTGTTATCAGTAACAAGTCAGTAGCTATCCAGAGAATGTATTTACTGTACTAATGGAGACTTTATCTTTCACTTAGTCTACTGCTACTGATATACAAATTATCCTTTTAAATGATCGTTTCAAATACTTGCTATATAGACATATTTCTAAATATAAACTGTGATTGTTAAACTAGTACATAGATAAAACTACCTAAGACAAAACTCTGGCATCGTAAATAGAAAAATATTTCAAAGATTCTTTTAAATTTAGAACATTCTTAAAAAGTTATGTAATTTAAAATGAGAACACTTTTGAAGTTCGAAAGTATTTAGGCTAAGGTAAAACGTATTCTTATTTTAGGTACTAACCCTCACCTACTGACACGAATCTATTGAGTCATTTACGTTATCCTAACGTCCAGCATTGGCTATTTTAAGAAACGGTAAATGCCCGTTTGAAAATTTCATTCGAAACTTAAATTGTGTTCGCGCCAAAATTACGATAATAAAGAACCTACTTACTGCATTGACGTGACGACGCAATGCCAAAGGAATGCATGTAATGCAACAGATGATACCGCACAAAGCTTTTTTATTTTATTTTTTTAGTCCCACTTTATAAGCATTTCCGGAAAAACCGTTATTTAGTACGCTAATAAAACAATTTAATAACTCAATAGTGTTGATATTTTCGTTACTTAATTTAAAAAAATATAT
Organism: Vanessa atalanta; assembly: GCF_905147765.1. Classification (NCBI taxonomy): domain Eukaryota; kingdom Metazoa; phylum Arthropoda; class Insecta; order Lepidoptera; family Nymphalidae; genus Vanessa; species Vanessa atalanta. The sequence continues at coordinate 6,965,694 of NC_061895.1, forward strand.
ATTTAAGTCAAAACTTACATTTTTCCTTGATCACTACATAAAAAAATTCAGTACAAACAACACACACGTTCACTGTGTACACTACTGCACTGCAATCTGTCAAACATTTGAGGTTAGTGTTGCTAGTTGCTGCTTTTCTTACTGGATTTCGACTTACCCTATTTGCTTGAAGTATTTGAAAAATACATTGTAGATACTTTTCAGATTGGTAATTTAATTATATTTTTATATACTTTAATTATAGGATAATCAAAATTATAACCAGTTATTATTATTTGTGATACAGTTTTCTTTGTTATACAATTTAAAACAATATTGCCATAGCAATATTTGTAAACTCCCACATCAAGTCCCACGGTTTGTAGTCACGGAATTCCTTGCCAGCTGAGAGGTTCACGTTACCTACCTACCTTTTATTATTATTAGCGTTGACTAAAAATAGGTCAAATATTTAAAAATGCCCGTTGGCACGTATTGCGGTCCTGAACAGTTGTAATCACATTCGCAGGAGTGTTAAATGTGAAATTAAGAACCATTTTCAATTCCAGGTAGGTAGGTGATATTTAAACATGTTTCTTAATTTTACATCCACGAAGTTTGTATGTTTTTTTTTATGCATTGCGGAAGTGCGTAAAATTTCAATTTAAAGTTAATTTTAGGAGTGTTAAACTTTTATGTATTCTTAATATTTTTATCAATTATTTACTTATAATGTAAAACAGACTAGATATCTTAACGATTTTATTCGTACATATTTGTTTTATAATTCTTAAAATGTAATAATATACATTAAAAATTAGCTATTATACAATTTTGTTGTTTGGATAGTTTTTTAGTTTTTAATTTTTAGTTCTGTAATTATACATTTTTGAAAATCGAACATAATTATTTTCAACAATAGGGTTAAACAATTATGTTGCCTTACAGAGGAAGACAATCGTACAAAGTTCAATGCTCGTGAGTGAGATCAGTATAACAAGAAAAAAAAAGACTCATAAGCCGGGTTTATCGGCCAGGTTTAAGAAACGACATTTTTAAAATGTTGCAATACTTATATTTTACGACTCTGTTATAGCTTGCATATATTTTAAATCCATTTCATTTTAACTTACAGTGTTTTTAAAGGATTGTACTTGTAACAAGTATTTATATTATAAAAAAAATCGTGAAAATATGAATTCAATTGATTATTAAATAGTATTTTAATTGGTAGCAGCTGTCATTTATAATATATTACCGCCACAAAATAATACTTATTCTTGTCGTGTTCGAATTTTAAGTATGAGTGTACCAGAAATCTCGATCGAACTGAACTTTCTCCCATTTTTAAAATAAATATGACAGGTTGCAACCCCTTCAATCATGACAACTCAGTTGAGAGAAATTCAAAAGTTATACCTAGAGAATTCCCCTAAATTCTTTCTGTAGGTTGGCAGTGTTGTCAATTTGACGGAAAGTAATATGTGCGTTTTATTGTGAATTCGAGTTAAGATTTTTTCGAGAACGGTTAAAAAATTAATTTTGTATCAGGAGTAAGTAAAAAGCTAATGTCAATAAACTTTTTTGTACTGGTCAATATAGTGGTTCAACTTTATTTGATTTTACCACTCATATTGATGTCCGTTAAGTCAATAAGTCGTGCCAAATCAAAGTCAAAAATCTTTATTCAATATAGAAGTGTTTACACTTGCTTATTGATTGTCAAAAATCTACCACCGGTTCGGAATTTAGCACCTCGGACCAAAAAAGAACCGGCGAAAGAAACTCAGCGGGATATATATATATATTTTTTTTTAACCATTTTCCATGTACAATTTTAGTTAGTTGAAACAGCCTGGAGGCGATCATTTCATTCCCAAAATATATAATCTATAGATTTCGGCTACAGCTCATTGTATAACGCGAAATATCGTGAAAAAATGCAATGCAGCAGTAGGTACATTAATTGAGGTCCGCGGGCAGGAGATCGTTCATGGTCACCGTTAAACGTGGTATTAATATTAACGGTGAAATATTTTTTTTCCGGGGACTCCCAACGACACTTGTAGTGTACTTGTACTTCTGTTTCTCTTTCCTTTTATTTTACTTTTAACGTCGTCCACTGACGACTGTTCTGTTCACTAACAGTGAGTATCCTACCTATCTACTCGAGCACAATCTAACATTGTATTGTTTAAATAAAAAAGAAAAATAAAATTATGGATAGAAAGAAGAAACCCAGTGGTGCATTTAAACGCAAACAACGTCGAAAAGAGACAAAATATTTAAATATTATTGTAAGTGTTTATTGTAAATATAATAATAAATAGTCAGTTGGTAGGCCCGAACTTTATATAATAAAAACTTGAATCTTCTCTATTTCGTAATATTAGCCAAACCTACACCAAGTATTAATTGTAATTAATGTTGTTACTGTTTAATATTTTTATTACCAGCCCTGCAGTGCACAAAAAAGACCTTAAGTAGCTTAGAATTTTTAAAGTATTTGTATATTTCATATTTTTATTTGATAAGACCTAAGCAGTTTACATAGCAGTGGGGCAGTTTTTTAATTCGCCCCAGGGCCCTTGGTTACCTAGCTACTCCACTGTACATAACATCAGCTAATACCCAAGGTTAGTGGCGCGTTGGCAATATAAGGAAAGGTTATTATTTCTTATAGTGCTAATATGTACCATCAGAATATGGCACCTGCGTCAGATGGTATACCATTTAAAAAAAGAAACCTAATAAAAGTAATAGTATGTCAACCCTGATATCCTTTTTGATATTTATTTACAAAACTAATTTAACATTGGGTTATAATTTTATTCTATATAATAAGACCGTCAAACTATTTCCACAGAATGTTATAAGATGCTTACCAAATGACCTACTCGAAACCTGAGTGGTTAGGTTAGGTTAGGTTAGATACACCCCTCCACGTGTTACGTTAACATTCGTTACATTCTAAAAAAGACAATCAAGAACCTCCATTTTCTTTTAATAACTTAGCTTTACTCATTAACTATCTTTTATGATATCTGCGAATATTCCACACTTTTCCACACGCTTTTACTTCAAACATTTCACACTTTGAAGTTATGAATATTGCTTTCATCGTAACAAGTTCGATAGATTATATATCACAAGTATTACAAGTCTTAAAAACACTTTCACACCTTTGACCAGAATATACGAGAGAAGAAGTAAAAATATTAACACGTGTAACACAGGAAACAAAACAAACTTCATGACATAACAGTTGATGAAAGACAGAGTAGGACTGAGGAAGTGAATGAGATGAATATAGGCCACCATTTAAATTATACCAATGTGTAAATTTCTATATTGATAGTAAAATCAATATCCTTCACAAAGCGACGACGGCCGTAGGCGGAGCTAAGGCGCACCTAGTCAGTTTTGACAAGTAATCTAATATTATTTATAACAATTGCTGTTAATATCTTTGTTTATTTTGTCACATTTAATTAACACGATGAGGTGCCACGCCTGCAATAAAACAATTCCACCAGGTGATTTATTAAGTTGTAGTGTTTGTCGTTTAACATATGATTACAAATGTCTCAACATAAGTAGAAATTATTTTTTAAGCAACTTCAGAAACGCCAGATATACTTGGGAATGTATTTCGTGTGTGACTGCTTTTCAACGTAATATTGATAATATGTTAATGCGTTGCCAAAGTATGGTACAGGACGCAAATACATACACTCATCCTTTAAGGTTAGAAAATCCGCCATTAGAGAACGCTACCCAAAACGAAGACGCTGAAACGATAAATTATTTACCAGCAACGAATACTATAACATATGAACAATTCCGCTCACTATTTTATTCAAAATTTAATAAAATTAGAAGTGGCATGTATACAACAGGACTAGAAAGCCCCCTGCAAAAGAATATAATTAAATGCAATCATTTATTGGATTTAACATCCGCCAGCTTAAGTTTCTTAAGAAATGAACTCAATAATAGGTCTACTTCAGAAGAATCGGGGCCTGCGCCTGAACTTCCTGACATCAATTCAACTTTAGAAAAAATTACACGGAGCACGAATTTGGAAATCCAGTTAATTCCAGAGAGGGAGAATGAAAATCTCCTAGGTATTCTTGAAACGATATGTCATGTAATAAAAGCTCCATTTGACAAAAATACTGTTTTTAATATTCGTAGAATTTCAAAGATTAACCGTCAGTCACACCGGCCTCGTAATATAATTACAACTTTTCCTACACAAAGTCATCGAGACGACATACTTACAGCATATAAGAGGTATAATAAGTATCATAAAACGGCGCCTCTTAACACCTCTCATATAGGCATATCCGGTGTTAAGTGCAACATCTTTCTATCTGAACACCTAACTCCCAAATGTAAGGAAATTCATATTGCTACTAGAAAGATTGCCAAGGAACTTGGATTTAAGCATGTGTGGGTGAGAAATGATTATGTATATATAAGGAAATATGACAAATCACCGGCTTTCCTTATTAAAGATTTGGCCGATGTACAAAAACTAAAGTATTATGATTTATTCTTTTAAAATGTTTATTATGAGATTTTAATATCTCTTTTAATCATTGAATACTCATTGTAAGTATATCATCTCCGAGTCGTTTTAAATAAACAATGTTATAATTACGTAGGATGTATACAAGAGGAAAAATTACAATTTTGCTGCCAACAGCGTGTCTTCAGTGAAAGGAGTGAATCGCCACAGCGTCAATATGGTTGTTTTCAAAAATGATTTTTAGAATTACGTTAATAAACGTTCTTTTGTTTCTTCCTTTCCACTAAATATGTGTATTGTGAATATAGTAGAATAATATACACAAAAATGAAAATGTGTAAATTACTTTGCCGAGGAAGATCTATGCTTATATTATATATACGACAGCAGCTCTGCCTGTTTGACTATCCGTCTGTTGCTCTTTCACCGCCAAACCACAGAATCGAATTTGATAAACTTTGGCATGAAGTAAGTTTGAATTCCAAGAAAGGACAAAGACAACTTTTTATGCCTACCATATGACGACCAACCCCTAAAAGATGAACGAAGCCGCCGGCGACAATTAGAATAAATTAAACACGATATTTGGTGTTTTCCAAAATCGTAATTTCGCTTGGTCCTTAGCAAGATTTTCGGCGAAAATCTTCAAACTTCAGAATGTTTTGTTAAAGTACATGTTTATCGTATTATATGAAAAGCGTTTGAAAAGGAGGATTTCGTATATTAATAAAATATTATAATTATATTTCTCGTTGATGTTATTAGCTAATTAATTAATCATAACTCTATGTCAAATTATATTATATATTACATCTACGGCATTCTGAAATAATGGTGTATAAACTATGACTAATATTGGAAAATGTTAAATTACTTATAGTATTTAATACATGTAGTAGTTTGTTGTAATTATTAAGAAGACTTATGAGAGCAAGACAGTATTATGTAAACATTTTTTGAAAAAGAATTTAAAAAATCTTTGTGTATTTTTGATCTCGTATTATTCTCTATTTATAGTAATCTTATTAAATGTGTTGATGTTGTTTGAATTATATGATATAAATGTATTGCCAAAAAATTACGGATTCTTTCCGATCTACTAATATCAAAACCCTTGTCTTGTAAAGTTCAAGTTTCTGTAAATGTATTTTTATCAAGGCAACCCCAGAACCTGATGTAAATTTTTCGATGTAAGTAATGTAAGTCGTATATAATTTAAATGGTCCAGTTGATACGATTATCTTTAATAAAATTTAAGTCTTCATAGCGTGTCAGTGTTATTAATGTGAGATTATGATACGTTTATTTACTACGTGTTAAATGTTATAAGCTAACATAAATCATGCAATTTTGTCCATCACTGGAGATAAACTTGTGGATAATATTGTGCCATTTTTAAGGTGTTCATAATCTTCAAAAATTTTGGACTGAAAAAACGATATCTATCCATTGTGTATAAAATTTATAAACTGTCCTTTTTCGGGTTCCTGACGTTAGATTAGGTTCTCAATCAATTAACTGTTTACAAACTCAGATGTTCCATTTATGTCATTTTGACGTAAAATCCTAAGTATTTTACCGATTCGCACATCAAGTTGCCACCTGGAACTAGCAAGAGACGCTTCCACTTTGACGATATAAATGTTTGAGCTTTGGTATAAATTTTACAATCTTTCGATGTTTGTACTGTATAATTATTATATATTAATACTTCTTCATTAATTTATAACTGATCTGTATATTGTATTCGTGATGTTTATTATTACAAGAAGAATATTAAGATTTCATGTATATTTACTGAATGTTACTGTTGTGAAGTTTAAATAAAAATATATGTCACTTATTTCTGCTTTTCTATTTTATTTGTATGTTTTTTTTTTAAACTTAACATTCAATAAAACATTCCAAGTTATATTATTGTTCAAAATAATAAGCGAATATTATGTTTGTACTATGAAATGTTGCAGATTCTTTTAACTAATTAGAATACCTGTTGAAACATTTCTGCCTTCAAGAGTAACAATAAATTAGTTTTCTTCTCCATATGAAGCAATATTTAAAATGACTGCGATATTCGAACAGGGTGAATCTGTCGAAAAAGTTAATAAAAGAAAAAAAGATCATGTCATTTTAGGCGTGATTCAATGATGAAATTCAAATACGCGTGAATATGCTGACTGCTGAATTTTTCTGACGTAAAATTGTAAACGTAAACATACTAGTACATGTTGCCATACGTTGTTCACAAAAATATACAATTGTGCAGAAATATATCACTCTTTCATTGACTCTATCACCGAGTTAAAGATGATGATTATAAAACATTTTATCTAGACTACAGTTTTTGACGAGCTTCTAATAACATTATAGTTTAATGAAACCGATGACCACTTCGGTTTAGACCTTTTTATATTTTATCCTCTCAACTCTGTCTGTGTTACTTCTGATACGCTAATTATTTCAAGCTATGCCTCATCTTCAATTGAATTCAATTTTTAGTTTAATGGTTTTTAGTTGTGCCGATGAGGCACAGATTATTTCGACAATGTCACGTAGGAATGCCTCATATTATTTTAAGATAAGCTATAACATCGATGTCAAAAGTTCTACAGTGATACAAAAATCAATATCTTCCACACAGCGATTATGTCTATGGACCGAGGTTAGGACGTCACCGCGTCAGTTTTGACAAGTAATGTAATAATATTATGTATTATTACTCCAAACATCTTTAATTATTTGGCGGTGTTTAACCAACATGATGAGGTGCCAAGCCTGCGATAAAATAATTTCACCTTGTGAACTATTATGTTGTAGTGTTTGTCGTATAACATATGATTACAAATGTCTCAACATAACTACAGAATATTTTCAAAGCCACTTCGGCAAGGGCAGATATACATGGGAATGCCTTTCGTGCGCGACTGCTTTACAAACTAATATTGATAATATGCTGATGCGTAGTAAAGGTTTACAGGCGAATGTATGTAATATTCCTGATGTGGTCCATAACTTACCAGCAACTAATTCTATTTCATATGAACAATTCCGCTCACTATTTTATTCAAAATTTAATAAAATTAGAAGTGGCTTGTATACAACAGGATTAGAAAGCCCCCTGGAAAAGAATATAATTAAATGCAATCATTTATTGGATTTAACATCCGCCAGCTTAAGTTTCTTAAGAAATGAACTCAATAATAGGTCTACTTCAGAAGAATCGGGGCGTGCACCTGAACTTCCGGTGAATTATTGTCATTCAACTACATTAGAAAAAATTGTTCGAAGCCCAAATTTGGAAATCCAGTTAATTCCAGAGAATGAAAATGAAAATCTCTTAGGTATTCTGCAAAGTATATGTAAAGTAATAAAAGCACCATTTGGCGAACACTTCATCTTCAATATCCGTAGAATTTCCAAGAGGAACCGTCAATCGCAGCGGCCACGTAATATACTTGTTACGTTTCCCACGCAACGTCACCGAGATAATGTAATTTCAGCATTTAAGAGGTTTAACAAACATAATAAATTAGAACCTCTAAACACCTGTCATATAGGCCTGCCTGGTGATAAGTGCAACATCTTTATATCTGAACACTTAACTCCTGAATGTAAAGCAATTCATATTGCTACAAGAAAGATTGCCAAAGAACTTGGATTTAAGCATGTGTGGGTGAGAAATGATTCTGTTTACGTAAGAAAATATGACCAGTCACCTATTCTTTTTATTAAAAATTTAGCCGATGTGCAGAAACTAAAGTATTATGATTTATTCTTTTAAAACGTCAGTCGTTTAATATTAATTTTTCGTTTTGTCATTTAGACATTAAATACTCTTTATAATTAAGGATAACCTTACCTTATTTGGCACAAAGCGACTGCATTCAAGAGCAATTTAAGCTGGCGAGATATTATTGTTTTTTTTGTTTATGTTTCCGTCTGCTGGATTGAATAGCATTTTCAACGCGAAAACTGTCTAATTTAAAATATCCTGATTGTTATGTTGAATTTTTGTTTTTCTTAGAATAATGAAAAGTATATTTAAGATTGAAATTATATTTGTTGTTGATGTTATTAGCTACGTAATTAATTATAATCGTTGACAAACAATACACTACAGTATTCTTAAAGAATTATGTATAAACTTTACCTAATACAGGAAGGCGTTAGTTTAACGTAATATAAGTAGTAAGTAAGTATATTATTTTGTAAGAAGAGCCACGAAAGCAAGATAATCGCATTGTAACAACACTTAAAGGATATTTAAAATAATTCCATCTTTGTGACTTCTTGAACTTGTAGAGTACGATGAATACATTCTTAATAAAAATTATTTGTGTGAATTTAGTAATTTAGGTATATCTTACAAAAACTGTACATATTGCTCATTTCCTTAGAATATCACAACACTCTTATAAAACATTTAAGATTTTACCTAGATGTAGTAGTTACTTTATGCAAGTCTGATGAGTGGGTAGTATTTATCCATCAGATATTCTACCGCCAAACAACACTTCGTATTGTTGTGTTCCGTGCAACAGGCACAACATAACATCATAGTTCCCAAGGTTGGTGGCTCATTGGTTATATAAGGAATATTTAATATATACAGTGCTGATGTCTATGGATGGTGGTGACCACTTACTATTAGGTGTCTAATTAAATGTCTAATTAAATCGAAAATACTGTAAATGACATCACACGCCAGAACCTGAGGTAAATTGATTTGTATAGGAAGAGTCAAAATCTTTTCTAAATGTCACATGTAAATTCAAGATTATCTGTATTGAGTGTTATAAATGTTAGATTTACATTGATACGTCTCATTTAAATTAGCTTTAGCTATCTTAAATATTTCAACTAATTGATGTGTAGTATCAAATGACTTCTATGGATCTCATAATCTTCTAAATATCATGTGTTACTACGATTAAATCTTTCTTTTGTGTATAAAACTGGTGAACTCTTCTGTTTAGGGTTTTAGTTATTTATTGAGTCCTATTTTGGTTGTTCTTATTTATTGTCAATCTCTACATTTCATAGAGGCATATTCTGAACCTAATAAATTCCATCTATTTTGATATCGCGTTCACTCCTTTTAGCTATAAATTATTCACCGTAATCATTCAGTCAACTTGCCGTCTTGAACTAGGGAGAGATGCTTCCACGTCGAGGTCATATATGATCTTTGCGTAAATTTTACAATCTTTTGACGTCTATACTGTATAATTTTATTATATTATATTCTAAGTGATTTTTATTATAAATAAGATCTTTATTTGTCTATAAGTATAATATAAGTAATTATTGTATTTGCTATTTTTATTAGTAATAAGATTTAAGTAAAATATGAATCGTGTAATTTCGTGTAAGTTTACTGAATTTTACTATTGTATATTTTAAATAAAAATATATGTCATTTAATTTCTGCTTTTCTGTTTCATTAATACCTTTTTCTTATTAATACAAAAAATTCTTAAATAATTATATACTATATATGTATATATATATGGCGACGATGACCATTTACCATCATGTGGTCTGGTTGTTCGTCTGCTTGATAGGAAAACAGAAACATTCATTATAGATACATATAAATATTGTCATTATGACACCATTTTGATGATATCCTGTCCCTACAATTTTTAAACTCGACGGTAGATTCATGGATTAGGATTTGAAGGTATTTCAGGAAACTTTTTATAAAATTGTGTGAACGTATTACCTGGTTTTAGTGGGTATTTTGGTGTAGTCGGCACCAGGTCCTGCGAATCAGCGTGTGCACATACCCTTTCCTCCATTTCATATAGTAAAAACGCGTGATATAATATATATGTGATATAATATTTCCAGCGAAACAAAAAAAGGCACAAGCGACGTGATATCATTGATGGCTATACGCCCTATTAACTGTGTTACTGTGTAACTGTGTTACTGCCAAATTCAAGAAATTATATCAAAATATGTGAGAGTGAGAAATTATTACTAGGAAGCTTACTAAAAAAAACATCACGTTATAGATTAGACATTAGGATTTACAAGTCAGACTAAAACGGCGATTTTACGCCTCACGGCCTCAATCGATCGTGATGAACACGGATAGTTTGAGACACGGAAACGAGGGGTACTTTTTATGAACAGTGAATAAGTATAACGAATTCCTTACAAGTAGAGCATTGGAGCGATAGTAATTTATATATGCCAACTAATGTTACAAATGCAAAAGTGACTGATATGATTTCACCTGTTAACTAAACAACCGATAATAAAATTTTGCATACATTTGGAGACGAACGACACAACTTAAATAGCATCGGCAAAATTCGTAAAACCGATCGCATCCGAATTAAGTGCGTCTTCAAAATCATCAAACTTTATTTATTTCTTATGTGTAAACGATCTTTACGCAAACGTAATAATTTGTGATGTTTTGTAACCAAATACATTTGCCAAATTTACGATTGACTTTTTTTTTTTCGATGCTGTATTTAAATTATGTCGTACTATAACTAATCTAACACCCGTTCTCCTTCTCTCCTTATTCACGGACAGTTCCAGAAACAATATAAAGGTGTTAATCAATAAAACAGCAAGGGAACAGTAAACAGTTTTTATTTTATTGTAAATATTAATTATTTTATCATCTGGCACTCGCGATGATTTCTATGGTTTATAAGCTAACTGAAGGGTGTCGACTATTAGATTATAGCGGTTAAAGTTAGGCACATGTTTTCCCTAACGTCCGGTATTGACACTAATTGCGACGCTAATAATTTACTCGAATTTACTTAAATATAGAAGATAAATGATTTTTTTTTCAAGACTAGTTGTTTTAATAGTTTTATTGATGGTAACTTTCGAGGTACATAGTATCGCAATACGTGCTTGTAACCCAGACATTAGTCTATATTAAAACAACAGATATTGGCTAACCAAGCCTAAGCCATCGCGAGATACATCACGTGAAGATATAAGCCTAAGCCCACACTTCAGTCCGCTCGTTAATGCACTTACAACTACACTTTCCATTGAGCGTTACCTAGTTTAGTTATAAAGGAAATGCCAGTTGATCACTTAACAAAAATATTTGGGTTTCCGTTTCAAAGACTAAAGTGCCACGAATGATTATTATGATGTGCGTGAAGTCATCTCGGAAATGTCTATAATTTTTCACGCTTTTTTTATCGGTTAAAAACTGCAAGAAAATTATAGAAGAATTTGATATCACGATCATGAGAATTTTAAGTCAGTTGAACTTTTATTGTTTTGTAAGTTTATCTTCTATGTAAGCAAGCAAATGATTCATAACACCTCTTTGCCATATAACCGGGGTGGTGCTTAGATAGGTGCTATTATTTTTTAAATTATGTTGCTAGAGTGAAAAAAGTAATGTTGTGATTTTTAATATTGCAAGCGACAGATATTGACTATATTCTCTATATACTTTATATAATATAGTAAAATTATATTTGTAAACAAACCAAAGTGAAATAAGATATTTTAAATATTTATATTCTGTGGTCTACGCAATGTTATGACGTATCTTTTAATGTTTTATTTTAATGTAGGTGATTATGTTTTTAATTTTTTTTATTGATACATCACTCATGCAGAAGGCCTACATCGCAAGCCTATTTTCACAATATATTTTTGGCGAATCAGCGTAACCATTATTTATTTAGTTCAATTTATCTAAAATGTGTTTAAATTTTCAACTAGTTGTTCAAAAATTCGTATGTTAGCGTAGAAGAATATTATTATTTTTTGTTAACAAATATAGTTATAGGAGTTTTTTTTATATAAAGTTATAGGTAAATATTTGACAACTAGGACAATGTAGTGTTAGGTCTAGTGTCGAATAGACTTTAAGTAGAATCTAGAGAACATTTTAACTATAGAGATTTTACTATACTACATCAAAACAGTTACTAAATATATCGCGTACATTTTTGTAGAATAAAAACTTCTTTTTGTAACTTATAGCACAACTTGACAGTGACAGTTATGATTATTTTTAGTCTGTGTACAATGATTTGTTTTATTTTACAAAATTGCACGAAATAAGTTTTCCTTAGACCGGCGCTACATTTCAGGGCTAATCATTCAAGCAAAGATTTTGCTGACTTCGAAAGATTTCTTTTATAGTTCATAATATCTCAGAAGTCTTAAGCATTCTCGAATATTCTTATAGATCGTAATCGTGAGTCAGTTACCTGTGTGGCGCCGCAATAAAGATAAGGTATTTTTTTTACCGTTATGATTTGATGTTATTATATTAGAAAAATATTGCTTTTAGTTTAGAAAAAGTTGCATTGAAAACTGCACTACATTAGTCTAAGTAACATTTGTCAAGTATTTAGAAGGGTAAGAATCGATTTCTTTCAATATTATAATGATTTAATTAATTTTGGTTATATTACTTTAAAAGAAAAGATAATAAAAATAATAACGATTGAACGTATCTTGAAATCGAAATGTATTTTAATAGGTTTATTTAATCGCGTTTGAACGAATATTTTTTTTTTAAATTGAATTCAATCCAAGAAAAGCAGTCTACGTCATTGAGATCGTGATCTTCGTAAAATACTTTCCGTCCTCATAAATGGCCAATGTTCATCAAAATGCACAAACATACTACTACGTATGTTTCAGTAAATAAAATTTATTTATGTTCATTCATTTACGTAATACTTGCACGAAGCGATATGTTTCCTTATTGTAGCAAGAGTTTACATTTTTTATCTATATAATATTTTTCTTTACATCAATCACGTTATCAAATACTAATCTTAAAATACACATCTAATACATGTTACTCGCTCCAAATGAATAATGTCACTAACTGTACATAAAGCTTTTTATAAAATAAAATCTAAACTTCTTTAACACTATTTTAAACTAAGCTATGCTTGCCGCTTATATTTATTAGACGCCATCTTGTCACGTGATCACGAAATGGCGGACACTAAGTTTACCGTTTGAAAAAAGAGATTTTTGCGTCATCACAGTAAGATTTTAAAAGAAAGCTGTTCATAATATTTTTAAATATACAAATGCAAAGTATAATACGGTAATAATAAACGATTGTACACAAAGCTAAAACCATGATGATGCTCCGCCCAATTTCGTTGACAACTCGCCGATACCGCGCCCGAACATGTTGCCAACCTGAAATAATAAATTATTATTATTATGTACTATAAATTTTAAGAGGCTAGCTACAAAAATAATCATTATGATATCAGAAAATCGCAGAAGTTTAAATTAATTTATATACAGATACAGTATATTTTTAATCTAAATCCAAAATAAGTAGGTTTTAAGCTGACAACTTAAATAACCTGATCTATATTGTACTACACTTTCGATTACGACTTTTTTGTATCTCAAATTAAATTACTTTAACCTGTAAATTACTTAAGATATGAAATATGAATAGCATTCTTAAAAATAATATACTATTAGTAAGTAGTTAAGTACACGACTGTATTTTTAGATATTGTTAAAGAGTAACTACTGAGTTTCTTGCCGATACTTTTCGGTAGAATCTACATTCCAAGCCGGTGGTAGCTTTACTTAGCTAATATAGTTTGTTAAATGACGACTCAAAAGTGCTTGTAAAAGCCTACCTGAATAAAGTATATTTTGATTTGGATTTTTTTGAAATTTGTAACTGTATACGTCTTTGAGGATTAATCTAATTATTTTAGATACTTATCAGAGCAAAAACGATTTCATTGCCTCAATAAAAGAGTAGTCTAAATAATTCAAATTATATAAAACATTGCTATTATTTATTTAAATAAATGTTGAATAGGTTGTACCTACACAGACGGGCCTACCTCAAAGCTTACTTTATGAATGGTCTGTCATATCAAGTCATTAATACCTTGCCAACTACAGCGCCGACGTTTCCTAATTTAGCGTCTTCTGTAAGAGATTCCAATTTAGACTTTCCTCGAGCGCCTTCCTCAGAACCACCATCATCGCCACCCCTGAAATATTTAAAAAAGAAATAAATAATACATAAGTGAAAATGAAACAAATTATGTTTAGAGCCGGAGCCGCGGGAAAAGCTGAAGCGTCCATTCGAATATTCGTATCTTATTCCAAATTATATTATTGTCCCGTTTGCAGTTGAACACATGGACCTTGGAATAGTAGTACAAAAACCTTCATTAAAAGTAAAACACTGCTCTTTAGTCCCTCCACATGTGACAGAAAGGCTAGTTCAATTTATGCCCAGATTGTTTTTTCTTTTTTTTTATGTGATAGGCGGCGAAAGACCAAATCAACGATCAATGACGTAGTGATATCATAAGATAATCCGTTTAAGTCAATTTATGCACGAAGATAAAATAAATACCCTTGGTCTTGCTGAGCCAGTACCAAGCTACACGTGGCCTCCTCCGTATGCATTCTCGCTGCCACGGCTTGATACGGCTTTGAATTAAGCTTGTCGTCGATAACGCCTTGAAGCTCGAAGTCACTATACATTTTCTGAAAAAGTATTTTTCGTGATATTTTTATTAATTATTTATTAATGATTATATCGACAACGCGCTTTGATTTAGACGAGTAAGTTCTATCATATAAACCGTACGTTCTATCATGTAAACCGATGAATCGTAAAGAAAATATTGCGAGCATTTTTAGTTAAATTAATTGACACCAGAATAGTTAATAATAATAATAGTCTAAATGGTATTAAAATCAGAATTACTATTCAGTATTGTGTCGCTTAGATAAAATTGTAAAAACGTTACCTTAAGGACGATGGAAAGGCAGGCGACCTGTTGTGGATGGAGTGCTGGACGCTCATTGAGCCACGTCGAAATGTGCCCAATCTGAACACCATACCAATGTTCGAAGAGCTGCAGGATCCACAGCTCATCTGTCACCTGAGTGTGGACACAATGTACCAGTTCAAACGCTGGTTTTGGATATGTGCTGATATTTTGCTGAATGTCTTTATAGTTGATACATTTAATAAATAATAATATTGTAAACAAATAATTCTTTGTATGAATTTTTTAAAAGCTTAAATGAATGCTTGTAAAACAAGCATTAATTATGGAAGTCACACTCAAATAGACAAATCACAAATTACTTTTTCAGTACCGACGCGCATTTAAACTTTAAAGGTCTTCTAAATCGTGACGTGGTTGTCATAAAATAGAGAAAAGTTAAATAGATAAAATTCCCTGATAATGTTTTTTAGATAGAGTCGAGATGGCCCAGTGGTTAGAACGCGTGCATCTTAACCGATGATTTCGGGTTCAAACCCAGGCAGGCACCACTGAAATTTCATGTACTTCATTTGTGTTTATAATTCATCTCGTGTTCGGCGGTGAAGGAAAACATCGTAAGGAAACCTGCATGTGTCTAATTTCAACGAAATTCTGCCACATGTGTATTCCGCCAACATTGGAGCAGCGTGGTGGAATATGCTCCAAACCTTCTCCTCAAAGGAGAAGAGGCCTTTATCCCAGCAGTGGGACATTTACGGGCTGCTAATGCTAAAAAATGCTAACGATAATGTTTTTTACCTTAGATCTGATTTGGTCCATAGAATTTCTCATGAAGTTCACATAGCCCTGTCCAATGTCTTTCCCAGAACCGGAAACGTTTGCAATCGTCAGTATTGAGCCTATTAAACTGTAAATACACAAGATAACAATCTAAATGCACCCGTCTAAATAGTTTGTACCATAAATTGTTATTGTTCTGATAGATTTGTAAATATAGAGAACGGATCTGCGACTTACCAATCGCAGGACATTAAAATTAAACCAGAATGTTCGATTCTCTACTATTTTTCGTGTAAAATAGACTAGCAAAATGACGTAAGCTTTTTTGTTATTACAATGAGTTTATGTTTTAAAAGGTAGTATAGTTAGGTGTATATGAAAACGATTTACTAAGTTAGGTGTTAGTGTAATTTGCGAAGCTTATCGTATGACGTGTGGTGATATGTCTATTGATGTTGATACGATAATGTTGAAGTAGTAAGTAAGAAATTTTTAATGTTTTTGTCGTAACGTCGTCAGAAGTTATTTTATATTGATTTGCCGATACTTTTGGTTTTGGTAAAATATTCTGAACTAGATAGAGGCGTTATCGTTTGTGTAATTTTAATTACTTTATACTCACTCACCTTTGCGTAATAAGTAATTACAAAATTTTGAATATCTACCATTATTGAAAGGATTACGCTTTTCTAGTTTCTCACTTAATACTTGCACTTCCATCCCGTTCTCGGTCGCAGCTGAAGCGATGGGGCTGACGGATGAGGCGGCTTGATGACTCACCTGCCCTCGTCGAAACGCGCGATCTTAGCAAGAGTAGCTTCCAGCACGGCGGACAGACGGCTCGTCATACCCGTAGACATCGCATGCAGACACGCCTCGATCTGGGCATCCATTTTAGCATGGTACTGGTACTGTGAGAGATTGCGGGTGTTAACATTTAAAGCAAGCAGTTCGTACCTTCCGGCAAACATACCACGGTACTGACGCATTTTTTTTTATTCCCATGTTTCCACAAACTTCAAAACGGCTTTGACGCTTGTAGAGAACACTCCAGCGACACGGGGCGCCATGCACAACTTGCAGATTTGTACTAATAAATTAAAATAAAATTGCGACTATCATCAGTTCATGCAAGACTTCCATATACCAGGCAAATAAATAAAAAAATACTAAAGACGACGTTCAAATTCTGCAAATCATGCATGAAAAACCCACAAGGTGCATTCATTCGAAAATTCTGTCAGAATTCACTTCGTATCTTACTCGCGAAATGGTGACAATCGACTTACGGAGATATGCCAATTTGATAAATATATACAATATATTATATAATTATGTCTGACATTTCACGTTCTTGTTCTGCGATGAGTTTCCTTATGGAATACCCCTACAGCGCTATATCATGTTGAAATGCCAAATCAGTCAAATCAGTTTTTAAGACAAATATATCATGTATATTCGCAAGCTGATAGGTCAATGTATGTTTCATATTTTATGTGATGTGATCGCAGTGATGTGTCAGTAAGTTATTAATCAACTAATACCCTGTGTGGCTTATTGGCAATTGAACGTGATATGCTTGCAAGAGCTCAACATGACAGCTTGTGGGTTCATCAGATCTGATTTTAACATTACTTTATACAGCACGTGCAAGAATGGCGCTCGTGTTTATTTCATCTTGGAGTGATTCTAGATTATTTAAATTAGATTCTGTTTTCGTTATTGCATCTCGGTTGCCTTTTTTCCCTGGTCAAAGCCTAAATCGGCGTCAAGAGACATTTAGCTAATCAATTTTAAAGTAGTCTTGTCAAAACGCAAAACTCGTCGAGAAATATTTGAAGGATCATTGGTAATTCTATAAAGGTCATTCAGATCGTTTGCTCCTAGCACGAAGTTGGGATTTTTTCTACATTTGCGCATGCTCATGCATGCTTGTTGTTGTGTAATTTATTTTTTGTAGCCAAATCAGGGCACACATTACATCTAAATTGGACAAATAAAAACTATGGTTTGTGACGCTGATGATTTATGATTCAGTATGTTTGATGTTGTTCAGACAAGTGGGTAAGCATGATGGTGATGAATTTAATATATCTATAAAATCACGTAGATACATATTATATAATATATGTCTACCAGTTTTGTCTCATACGTAAATGTCTTAAATTATCTGAAATGTTGATTTTTATTCAATACAAAATATAGGTAAATTGTTATTTTAAGGAACGCTATGATATTTTCGTACGATAATTCGAAAAGTTCATGCAGAATGCTTATATTCATGGTCAATATGTACTTTGTAAAAATTGTTTAATGTATGATTTGTCACTATTCTTGTAATACAGTCAGTCACACGCAAACACGACAAAAATAAAAAAAATAAATTTATTTAGTGCAAAAATTCACATTCCCATGACTTTAGTTCTTGCTCTAAAATCTTGATGATGATATAATGAAAGTTGGATCATTTTTATTTTTAAATCAATTTAGTTTTTAGGCACCGTATCAGTATCGGCATTATTTTGATCTAAGGATCAAAGCCAATCAAAGTAGTATTTAGGACTGTATATTTAGCAATGAACTGTTATCTCTTTGAATTATTTGTCAAATGAGTTAAAAAAACTGTATTCACGGATATAGAAAATAGTATGAAACTAAATTGGTACTCATTTAAAATTGTTCCAACTCTTTTGTTTTGTAATATTTTAATTTAACCAATTGAGTAAATCAATTTGCCATATCGTTAAAGTAATTTTGATATATATCCTCATCATAGTAAAAGTAATTATACAACAAATTATTTAAAACAAAATATGACATCTAATACAGAATAAGCAGTACATACAATCAATATGCGGCTGATATCTGATCTTTATGATTGAGATAAAGAAATTGATCTGCCTGTTTTGTTGAATGGTGAAATGTGAACATATGTCTAATAAAACCATTCACATACAATGCAGTCAGCAATATAAGACTTGAATGGCGAGACTGATAACGAAAATGTGATAGATTAAGCATCCTGTAAGAACTAGCTTGGTAAATTTTAACATGAATAATGAAGCGAGTTACTTATTTTCTGTAAAATTGAACGATGCTAAGACTGGATAAATAAAAACTATTCGATCTTTAAATATAGACTTCCATTCGTGAAACTGATTGCAATGATTAATGTTGATGAGTCTATAATGGATGATACTCACGATATCGACACCTTCAACCGCACAAAGCTTTAGCGCTTGATTCTTCGCGTCAAGAGCCACGTTCACCATGGCACAAATTTCAGCCGGCAGGATGTAGTCCGTTGACATAAATGTCACACTTTTCTTTAACCATGCCTGTTTACGAGAGATACGTGCTATTATTTTGTGTTTACAATTGAAATTAATCCATTCAAACGGATCTAATCAGAACGAATTTCATAAGTTTTATGAAATTAAGATGTTTTTTCATCGATTCATTAGTGTCTAATTAACTGTTTAAATACATGTCCATTGTGGCTTAAGATCATATTGTTCCATAAAGAAAATATATATTCACTTAAATAAAATTTAAGACTGCTTTGGTACTCCCCAATTTTTACTATTTGACGCGTTCAATTAAATAGGATTCCATAAGTTTTACCTATATCCTTTAATTTGCTTAGATGTATAAGGTGGCTGACTGAGCTTTTTTTAAGTCTATTAACATACCAAGAACAGTTTATCGTCTAAGCTAGAAAAAATCTCCTTTTAGTAAACAGATCAAAAATCTGAATAATAAATTGAGTTGAGTAACTTCAAATTGTACCTGAAAAGATGCTTCAGTCCTCTGAATACATGTTTCCATCATGTCGCTGGCCATTAACTTCAATCGTTGCTCCAGGTGGGAGCGGAACTCTGGCTCAGGCCAGTGCAGATCCCTGATGAAAGACTGCAAGGCATCCAGCTTCCAGAAGAGCTCCTCGCTTGTTGAGCAACCGTTTCTGAAAGTTTAATTTTTATGGTACTGCAACTATTTATAAAAGCAGCCTTAAAACCACTTCTAAACTATTGTGCGAAATCATAAAAAAAATACACAAGAACACGAACGCTTAGTCTTTGAAAGTCCGATGATATATTTATAAAGCAACTTGTATATGTTAGAGTTCCAGGTATTCTTACCCTTTGATCTCCCAACGTTCTTTTTCGAATCCCTTGTGAAGAGACTGAGCTATGGATGATTCCATGAGGTCGACGTAGCGCACAACAAGTGGCGCAAATGTATCACGCAGATGTTCATGGAAACGGCCGTTTCTCAAATTTTCTGCAATTTATTTTATCCAATTAATTTTTTGACCTTGACTTTTGACTTCATTATTTCACATTAAACATTGAAGCTTATTCTTACCATCTGTTCTCAAATAATCATTTAAGATCTGGAAAAGTGGGAAGGAGTCCCAAGTGTCTGGGGGTTGTTCTGCTAGCACGCGATCCATGTCTACAGCAAACAAGGCCCAGAAAATCTCCGCATGTTCAACGAGTAGCTCCGAAAACCACGCAAAAGCCTGTATAGAGTATTTATATTTTAATATAAAATCTTATATAATAGAACTCAACAAGATATCGATTTTAACTGGTCGTATTCGTGGAATCAAGTGGAATGGCTTGTTTAAATGTCATTAAGGAACGAGTAGAATAAAAATTATAGCAGTATCAACTTTCACTAAGAATAACTTTACTTTAACAGTAATTCTTATTACGGATTTTTTTTTAAATAGATAATATATAAAGAGCCTGAGAACAATAAGTGACAACCTGACGATAATGGTTTAAGTTCTTCGATAATTGATACAAAATTTTTGGGCATTAATGGATCATTTTCTGATGTAAATTGTGAAAAAATTACTAAAACATAGACAGTGATATGATTCCCATGATATCAAGATCATATCGCTTGATAGCACAAAGTTCTTGCAAAAATACTTCACATTGCATTTTAATATTTGAAAGAACTTCGTACTTTTTGGTTTCCTTCAACTAAATACATGCAATGACTCAAATCAACGTACTATCTAACATTTTATACATCATAAGCTGTAGCGAAGCTGTGCTGGAAGATAAAATTTGTCAAATACAGGTGCATTAGAAGATTAAAGTATTTCTATATACTACCTATTAAAATATATAAAGCGAGTGAGAAGCTGCGAATTACAATTGATATCTACATAAGCCAATAATATTTGTAACGAAGTGTTGCAATGTTAATACCATGTTGTTGTGATAATATACATGATTCTGAGTGAAATATACTATGTTTTGATGTTTTGGGGTGAGGTTCAGTCAAAACTTTCCACTTCAAACTCATTTAGCGTCAGTCTTGTTGTATAAGATTATATAGTTTTGAGGGTAGACACATTTCCTGTATTATTGACATATCTATCAGTGATTGTTTGGTCAGTATCAACTGTTCCACTGACCGATATAAAACTGTCAAATAATCCAAGTTTGAAAAATCATAAAAAGAAAGAATATAGATTCCAAATTTAAATAAAAAAAAAATGGCATTAGTGAAATAGTTGACGTGTTACTCATTCGTATAATAAAAATGTGTACGTGATATTTACTAGAGATGTTGCCTAAAAATGGTCTATAAGTTATAGTTAGTCAAGTAATGGTTTCAAAGTTTTGTGGCACAATTGTTTATCGTATAAGTGAAATAAGCAATTCAATGATGTGCGATTGAACATAACTATTACATCGATATCGATACAAAATTGCATCAGATACATCAAGTTAAAATTGCAGATCGCCTATCTAAAGCACTAGGCTCACCATCAGCCTTAATGTTAGCATGTTCACGCTTTGCATAGAGTTACATGCAGGGCCTATATCATTCTATATTCTAAGCTCACTAAGCCAGTGTCTTGAAACTATTAAAGTAACGCCACATGTCTACATCATTTAGAACTGTGATCAAATCAGAGTGAGAATGATTAAGACCGAGTGAACGAATTGACAAGTGATTCGATCAGCCGAGCAATCAATCAAATGAGTAGTTACATTTTGTTGACCGCTAGAGTCCGGTTTTGTGTTATAAACCTGCGGAGAAATAAAAAATAAGGTAGAAATGGAATATAATATTTATATAATAATCTGCGTTATAAACTACAAGTGAATTTTTAATTTATTTAAAAAAAAAAACAAATTTAAGGTAATTGTTCACGAACTTGGCCTTACCCACTGCCGTGTCTTTTAGTTTGGTAATCCCATCGAAATTCTCTTGTAGTTAAAGCGACATAAAATATATAAATTAATATTATAATTATATCTATAGTTGGGGGTCGATAGACGTAGCCATATTTTTATATAATTAAAAATTATATATTTAATTCATAAGGCAAGTCTACCGAATAAATACACTACGTAGAACAATTTAAACCAATTGATCCTATCAATCAATAATAATTTAATTAAAATATCGTAGTGCACGATAGAGCTGAAAATACAGGTATTTTTAATAGTAATGACCGATTCTTTAAAGGTTCAGAAACATATATAATTAAATATTTATACAGAATAAGTCATCTATTTCCAATGTACATTATAGTACTAATACCTACTAGTGGATTTTTTATTCGAAATACGAAGGCAGAATTGCAAATGGACCTCTCGGTGTTAAATGGCCATTACAACACAAAGACATTGGCGCTGTAAGAAATAATAACCATCCTTTACACCACCAATGCTTCACCAACCTTGGGGACTAAGATGTTACGTCCCTTGTGCCAACATCATCACATTCCACAAACGTACAAGTACAACAATATATACAGCCGATGTAAATTAGCTATAATTGTAGTCTTAACAGACCGTGAGTACGCTCAATTGTTTTTAGTTGTATGCATATTTTCAGCTCTAAAGAAAAATACATATAATGCCTCATCATTCCCCACACTAATAGCGACAGGAGAACAGGGTGCTAAGTACAGCAAACACTGAAAGCGGATAACACTTTTTAAAATAATCTACATTTCCAGATCATTTTAAATACCGATAAAATCGATTAAAATTCATCAAAAGTAAGTTCAATGACCTTTCAGTCGTCGAGGAAAAAGTATTTTAAAGTTTAAAAAGTCTTATCCTTTGAAACAACATTAAACACACAACACATTTCTATATTTACGAAGTGTAATTGAACGACTCAAAATTAACTTCAATCGTGTTACCAATGTAAATCGAATCGAATTAATATTCGTTTAATTGCACTTCTTAGTTGTTTGATCAACGATTTAATTTATTAAATCTTAATAAATCCTTTCATTTCTCTTTTTCTTTAAATTTTATGTTTTTTTGTTAAATTTTATTTCGAAATATAAATTAATTTAACTTAATATCTTTCTAAGCATCATTTCTCGCTTATAAATAGATCTCCATAATTTATTTGTAATTATAATATTCTAATAAAATATTATCTTCCTCAACTTTTATTTCATAGTTTGCAATTTGCACTAATATCGTCAAAGTCAGCTTATCTCTTAATCAAACAACTTTTAATGGATTCATTCCCAATTAAAAATAATATTACCTCCGCGTAATGCTCTTCATTCTGCTGGAGCAAATCAACGCAGATTTCAGCAAGATGAATGAGATCTTCCAGTTTCTTCGCTGGTGTCACCATTGTTTCGCCACGAAGATCCTCTGTAAAAAGAAAATCTTGTATATGCTCTGAAGAAACATTTCCTTTAACCCCTTTTCGTACTTGTAGTTATCATATTATTTTCCGGGAGCTTCTAATTAAAGTTGTTAATAAAATGCGAGATTTGTAAGAATATGTACTAAAATATTTAACAAAATTTGAAGAAACAGAAGTACAACGTTGAACACTCTCAATCCAATGAATCCAATCTCAATCCATGAAACAAATTTAACATCATTGATTCTATTGGACTTTGATTCTCTAGCAAAAAGTCTCCGAATTTCTTACGTCGGTTCCTTAATAGGTTAGGTAGATTGTTTTCGCTTCCAGGTCAGTGATTTTTCATCACGACAAAAGATTATTAAAATCATTGTTGTCTTCACGGGACACTCGAAAAAAATTATAATTTAAGAAAACCGACAAAAATGAAAGTGAAATGATGAATTTAGATTTTCGTTAGCAAAGAAGAACATAGCATGCATGTGATAGATAGTTGTATAAAATTATCAATATAATTAATTATTGTGACTTAATATTATTAAAATTATATTATTTTTCAGTGTAGTATTTATTTAAGAATAATTAGAACCTTTGAGCTAATGAATGCATTAGCAGCCCGTAAATGTCCCACTGCTGGGATAAAGGCCTCCTCTCCCTTTGAGGAGAAGGTTTGGAGCATATTCCACCACGCTGCTCCAATGCGGGTTGGCGGAATACACATGTGGCTGAATTTCGTTGAAATTAGACACCACTGGGCCATCTCGGCTGAGCCGAGATGGCCCAGTGGTTTGAACGCGTGCATCTTAACCGATGATTTCGGGTTCAAACCCAGGCAGGCACCACTGAATTTTCATGTGCTTAATTTGTGTTTATAATTCATCTCGTGCTCGGCGGTGAAGGAAAACATCGTGAGGAAACCTGCATGTGTCTAATTTCAACGAAATTCTGCCACATGTGTATTCCGCCAACCCGCATTGGAGCAGCGTGGTGGAATATGCTCCAAACCTTCTCCTCAAAGGAGAGGAGGCCATTATCCCAGCAGTGGGACATTTACGGGCTGCTAATGCTAATAATTTATTTAAGATAAAAAGTTTTTAATAACATAATTAAAAAACGTAATATGACAACTTTGACACTTAATTTTTGTATAAATACCCCTTGTAAGTATTTTACCGGTCTCTTTTGGTGGCGATCTGAAGTGTCAACATCTACGAGATACGTAAGTTAAGTAATGTATCTTCATTTTTGCTAGTGTTAGTAAATTATTATTTTAAAATATTTGTGTATAAAAATGATACTAATATTTCCCTATAATGTTATTTTGTGTGTTAAAAATTGCAATAAACAGAATATTTCATAAATATGAAATATGTAACATTTGTCATGTGTTTCATTTGTTTTTTTGATTTTGATAATTTTTAAAGTCTGTGTTTTTATAGAAAAATAGCTCGATTTTACTTAAAGTGAACAGTTTGAGTAATAAAACTTATTAATATTATGTAAATAAAGTTTCCTTTTATAGCTCTAATTTAATAAAATTTCACACATGCATGGTTTTTTATAAATATCCTATCGCTTAATTTTTAGTACCATACTTACCCTCGATGTTTGCTTTCTGGCTTAAGGTGGTGTAGTTGAGGAGAGCTGCATTCTCCAAGCTCGTCTGAATCATGGTACGGACATCTTCAGGAGCCACAGGAGTCACTACGTCCTTCATCATAACCCGCTCTAGGAGCGAGAGGGTCGCCTGAAATTATTGGATTGATTTTTGAACAATCAGTTTAATAATATAGTGATTAGGAAAAATCTATGAAAACTTGGCTCTTTGCCGCATTTAAAGAGCATCCCATGCCATTATCCTAACATATGACAAAGTAGAATAAGGTGAAAAAGGAACAGCCTGTAAAGGTCTCTCTCTTCGGGAGAAGTTTTGCTTCTATCCTACTCCTTTTCGGGTTATTGGTGAAATGTTATCAAATAAATACAGATTTATTTACGATGTTTCCCTTAACCTCTGAACATGAGGTGTAATATACAAATTGAAGCACACGAAAACTCAGCGAAGCTTGCCCGGGCTTAAAACCGCAATCATACATCATGCGCATATTATTATTATTTGGACTCTCGATGTTATTGTGTTATGTGAGGAGATGAATTCCCATGTTAAAGTTACTTTTCACTACAGTCAGCACTGTGCATAGACATTCGCGCTGTAAAATTAGCCATGCCTTACATCGCTAATGCGCCATCAACCTTGGGAACTGAGATGTTATGTCCCTTATACCTCTAGTGATGGCTCACTTAACCTTCAAATTGGAACACATCGACACTAAATATTGGTGGTATACGATGAGTAGAGTTAATAATTAATCTAAAACACTAAAAGTCACCTTTAATGCGCCTTCAGGTCGTCCGAACGGGAATGCGTATCTGAAGTTTGTAATCTGATGCTGCAACAGAGTCTTGAGACGTTCTTTAATCTCAGCAAACTTCTCCTTCTCTAGTACTGTAATGCTGCCAACTCCATCTGGCCTGCCAGGCAACGTGGCAGTACTGTGAAAGGGTTGGTAACTTACTCTAGTAGGGTGGAAGCAGGAAATGGGGATCGGAGCCCGCAATATTTAATATTTTTTACTTATTTTTGAATATATGAAAATGTCCAGATATATCAATTTACTCTTAATATCAACTAATTCATAATCCTTGCACTATTTTAGTAAAAAAAAAACAGTAGAAAAAGATTTGTACAAGTTGAAGTTTTTTAAATATTGCGAACTCCACAACTCCGAAAACAGATTGTTAGTATGCATAGAAAGTTAGGTATAAAGGCGAACATCGACTATAGACGGGAGTATAGACAATAGAAGATATATAAAGTTCCATAATATTAATTATATATACAAGACAAACAATCGACTAGTTTATGGCTACAGGATTTTACTATTTAAGTGAGGGTACTCTCGCGCAAATCATTGCTATTGGAGATAATAGAAAGAGCTACAGATGGTATCGTTCTCAGAGACGTGCAGGTACTAATATCACAAGAATCGTGGTATAAAATTTGGGTAAAAGATAAATTAGGTAATTCTTCAATGTACCATAAAAGAGGATATTGCCAAATTAACTTTTAAATTTATTCGTATTAAGATTTCATAAAGTATACGGTATCGAAAACGTACCTATTTCCGTGCACATGGCTAGCACAGAAGGCGAAAGAGTAATGCATGAGTGTAGGGTCCACAGTTTGCTGTCCACTATCAGCCACATCCAGCAAATCGGATAAGTAGCAGAGATGACGGTAGCATCCTCTTACTCCATATCTTGCGCAGTATTCGTCTAATACAAAAACTTGACCAGGCGAAAACCAACCCTGAAAGTATAATAAATAATAATAGTTGGTAGTTTATCTATCTTGGTCGCAAGAGTTGGAACAATAGCTAGACAAAATAATCAATAGTTTACCAAGGAACAGTAAGGGTCCTGTAGACGATACTTCAGCGTCAGTGACTGCAGTGTAGTGAAAAGTTGGTGATGATCGAACTGACACGGATCAGCTTGGATGTAATCCTCCATTCCATGTTTTCGCGCTTTATCTGCATCTAATCAAAAATTAAATTCCATTTTTAAATAGGTACATAACGAATATATGTAAGTAAATCTTTAAAACATTTTACTTCTACAGTAGAATCATCGTGAGTCATTTTATGATAATTATTAGAGAAAAGGTACCCATTTTCTTTTAATTGTAATAAATAATAAAAACACTATGTGCAATATCTATGTATATATTGTTAATTTATTATTAATTACCGCCTTCATGGTTTTCTTTTTGACCTAAAGGTTGGCTGGCAGAGAATGCCTTCAGGCATTAAGTCCGCCTTTTGTCCCATTTACTTTGTAGTGGTCAATAAAGAATTTAAATAAATAAATAATGTCTATCTTGATCTCGCTATGTAATAATTGACGCGATGCAATCACAAAATATCGGTGTAAAAGAACTCATTATATATATATTCACATTACCGGTACTGGGCAGGGATAAATATGTTCCAAATTACCCTGTGACTTAACTACGACATAGAAAGATGCAGACCCTAAAATGCTAGATTGTAAAAATCAAAATTAAAATTTACTCAGTAGTTACTCTTTTTCAACATTTAAAATACAATCTGACTAATCATTTTATGAACTATTACTCACCTCCCATAATCTTAATATGAGTATCAGAAGTAGTGGGCGGCGTTGGCTTGTGACTCTGACCCGTGGCACGGTACAAAGCCATCACCCACAAATGGCATTCGTTTTCATCACCCACACCCATCAGCACCGACTCCCCATCTCTCACGGCGTTCATGAAATATTTCGCTCCCTCCAGTTCTGAGAATAATTTCCTTTATATTTCCAAAAAATAATTCAAATTTATTTAAAATGTCATCGATGAGTTTTAATATATTTTATCTAAAGTCCTCTTATTCAAAGGCCGCGACTATGAAAATTTCGGTACCCATTATTATCGGTAATAAACTTGCGCACGTGATATCACAGTTCATGTGTTTAGTAATAAGCACTCTATTTACGTCCAAATGTTTAAAAGTTGGACGAAAAATATTATTAAAACAGGTATTGTGAACGTATAATTTAAATTTAAATGCGAATAAAGTAAAACTTAGCGAAGAAGTTGAGTTTTATTAAATTCATTTCTATTGTAGTATTAATCGGAAATTTAAATTTTCTTTGAAACTGCTTCAAACTACATTCATTACTAGAAATAAGTCTTATCTAAATAACTTTTTACTATGAGCAAAATTCTCTTCGCATATATTTTTGAAATAGATTCATTTCATCACTTAGATTGAATCTAAAATTTTATAAGGGTCGAATGATTTTTTACAACTTTTAATAACATACCTTGTCCGACCATCAACTGGGCTGTAAAAAAAAAGAAACTTAATATTTATTACAAAATGGCGTTGTTAAATATAATAATAAAATACAAAAGCAATAACAATCAAACCTAGAGTTTCCGTGATCACTACACATTTGTTAATCGCTGAATGTGGAAGCTTTTAGCTTCTACAACTATTTCGGTCGTGTTGACCTTTTGAACGTTAACATTTCTGTAATTTATGGACTCCAGAAATTTAAGACAAGAGTAAACGTAAGAGTACGGACAGCAATAAAATACAAAATAGATGATAATATCATGTTTGTTTGATTTTAAGTTTTATGTGTTTGTTATAGACTTTTTTTTATGGCATTGGTGGACGGACGAGCATATGGGCCACCTGATGGTAAGTGGTCACCACCGCCCATAGACAAAGGCGCTGTAAGAAATATTAACCATTCCTTACATCACCTATGCGCCACCAACCCCGGGAAATAAGATGTAATGTCCCTTGTGCCTGTAATTACATTGGCTCACTCACCTTTCTAACCGGAACACAACAATACAGAGTACTGTTATTAGACGGTAGAATATCTGATGAGTGGGTGGTACCTACCCAGACGGGCTTGCACAAAGCCAGCACAGATTACGCCTTCATGAGTGAAGTGATTTCATAACATAACGATGAGTATATAACCACGTGTCTTAAGTCAAGTCCTAACTTAATGACATTACATTTTGCCAGATTTGTCGTCGTTTACGACTACTGCTCCAAACTTTATGGTTATAGCGTGTAGTAAATCGTGTAACCTTTTCAATAAACAAGTTACGCATTTTCCAAATCGGACTTGTAGTTTTCGAGATAAGCCCGTTAACTATACAAGCAAGCATAGTTTTTTTTATTTAGATTGATCAAGATTTTATTATAGAACGATATGAAAGGCTTAAATTTAAAAATAATTCTCCTATTTCACCTACTTGTTTATATAATGTTTTGTTTTTGATGTTAAAGTACGATATGGTTGAAATTACTTTGATCCTTGATTCCAAGGCAATTCCGGAGTGATGGCGATCAGTACTAGTCTATTTAAAAAAAAAATTTTACCTTTACGTAGTCAAAGATTTTTATAACATTTAACACCTTTGACTGCTGATTGTTAATGTGGTCGGTTGAGATGTTATATGTTCAATATTAAGTCTAAACCGATCAGACTTCTAATATCTCTTGTCTCAAAATTGCTTCGTATAGGCACAAAATATAGGTTTTGTTTTAATTTATTAGAGATTAATATGAACTTACCGCTCGCCAATTCAATATAATCCACAGTGAAACCATCGAGTTGCATCATCTCAGCAGGCTCAGACTTTTTGTCCTTATAGGAGCAGAGAGCAAAAGTATATTGGCTCACTTGTACTAGAACCATGTACCGTCGTTTCCATTTGCGCCACACATTCTTGCCGATCACGTGGAGGTAGCTTTATATGAAGAAATACTTATAAATATATACTTGAAGCAATACTATAACAATATATAAACTAGCGTTAAAAAAACTTTATATAATAAATTACGTTTCTTTGATTGTTTCGAATGCGTTACGAAACCTTTTCATCCGATTGAGCTAAAATGTTGTATAGTTTTAATTATTTGATAATTGGTTGGGTTGGAACTCATAGGTCAAATCAAATTGCGTTCGATTCCACAAATTCCCGTTACACACTTCCGTCCCTTTTTATGCGCGAAGCATGAGGAGAGTTGTTACACTTTGTAAAATCTCAGTAAAAAGTTCCTTTGCGATATATATAATAATTATTTATGACCTTAACCTTCCTCTAGGATATATTATATTATATATAAATATGTTTGTATTATAATATTGGGTGAACAATTAAATATATATTCCCTTACCCGCAGTGTTTCATGTTCAGCGGCTTGTCCATCCGACAAGCAATTTTGATTCTGAGATCTTGATCCGGTAAGTTCTTTGGTACTGTCATACGGTGCCATTCTGGGGCCTGTTTGAAAGCTTATTTTGTAAATACATTAGTCAGAAATTTTCAATTAATTATGTACTAAAATTGTTATAAAAAATAATATCCTGGTCAACAAATTTCGCTTACGGCACCCAATTTCAAATATTAGCACCTATCTTTTCGAGGCACATCAGTGTTAAATTTCTAACTTATTAAATCTGGAATGAAATTAAACACAAAAAAAATCTAGATGGAAAAATTAATATACTCTTTTACCAGCCCGTTTTGGACCTAAAAACTCAGTATCTACAGCTTTAAAGGCTTATAGGCCTTAAATAAATTAGATGTGAATGTGGCGATGATGTAATCTTGAATCATTTTCATTAGTAGCTGCATAACCTACTTTACTTGATATATTATCTAATAAGCTATAATATAAGTATACCTTGCTGGATAAGGGTGTAGGTCGAAGGACCACTTTGCCCAGTTCTTTATCTTCAAGGGCAAGAACTCCAGGATTTTCTGTATACAGCTTCACTTTAACTGCTGGTAATGGCTGAGTAGTGCTAAAATCCCCTTGTGTGTCCCACCTAATTATTTCAATAATTTTGTGAGAGTTTCAGAAGAATTCCATTTTATACTATTACTTTAATTATATTTTTTTTTCTCAAAGATATTATATATCCACAATCATATGCGTAAAGCAAATAATAGAAAGTTTTTAATAGCTGATCGCCCTGGCTTACAAGCATTGGGCTTAGCTTTGAATCATTTTTTAATTTAAACTCACTTAAATTTCATTCAGTTGTTTCAAATACGTACATAGGTTTAGATGCTTCAGCCTGATCGGTTTGAAGCTTGTCGCCCCCTTCAACTTCCATGGTGCAGTAGACTATTCTGTTAGGAGCTAAGGATTTTAATCCCTTGACTTCCATAACAACCACCTAAAATTTTGCAGAGTACGTGGAAATACTAGTTAACACATTTTTTTATGATATTATGGACACTCCCTAGTAAAGATCGCATAATTGATTAGAATATCAATATTTCTATTACTTAATACTTTGTCATTTCTAACATCGAAGATAATATCAACGTTATCATTTTAGTCATCACCATTACCTCTATCTGGAATGTAAGAACCACATCCATTTTTGTCAGCTGTGTGTCAACATCGCCCCCATCTGATTCACCAGTCAACTTGTTCGCTAGAGACCCTTGCGATCTGAAACATAGCTGCTTACTCAACCTTGGACTCGGATCTGGTCCAGCATTTGATCTATATTCATGACCCACCACCAATCCATCAATTTAATTAGAAAATTTGGACAATTATAGAAAATCTCATAGAACATTTTAATATTGACAAAAATATAAATTTGTCAGTGAAGTTGAATTGTATATTGATTACATAATCAAAAAATATTTTGCAATAACAATAATAATAAGAAAATCATTAAAGTTGAATAGAAATATAACATAGATTAAGTTGTAGTACAAAAAAATTGCGTGTCCAAAGCGAGTTTATAGATACATTTAAATAAATAAACATTCACAGGCCCAAGGGACGAGAGGTGGCAAACAAGGGAACCATCACCGAGACCAAGAATGATTAAGCATAACAAATGGGAAATGTTAAATAGTTTTTTTGCACACACATAATATATATAAATCTAAAGAGGCGTTATATGGGATATGTAAGGGTGAGGGAGAAGAAAAATATATTAAAATATGTTTAAGTGGAAGCGAAGCGCTTAAAGCATTAAGCGTTTTAAATTCCATTACTCCTACCTAAAATGTTATTTGTTCATTTACAAGATTAAGAAAAAAATATGAAAAATTAAAAGCTGTGACTTCATCTTCTCCTCATTCGAAAGCCTGATTTTAAGATAAATGTATATTTGCGAATTTTTCGAAACGCATCTACAATTCTCACTATTGTTACACTATGTATAAGCTATTTATTATTTAAATTATCGACTAGCGCTCATCACTACGGACTCAAAATATTTATTTTTGTAAGCCATTTAACCGTACTGACGTGTTAGAAGCTTTTTGTTATTATCGTTCATAAAAACCTTTTGTCGGACCACATGCTGTGTTACCAAGTGTTATTGAAATTGTTATTTAATTAATCTAAACTGATGAAGAAACAAGAGTGTAGTAGCCTTATTGTTTAACCAATTATTTTCGAATGCTTCTACTGTCTGTATTATTTGTATAATCGTCACGGTTCTCGTCATCTAATCTTATTTTGTTTGTGTAATTTTGTTTGAATTTATAATGTATATTTGTATCTTCATTAGTTGAGTCAAAACTATGTCTACTGTCTATATGAGCTATGTCTACAGTGGTTTAATCAATGACAATTGAAATATTGTCAAAATTGTTGGTGTCAGGCAGGTGTTGGGTTCCTACACAAGACACGTGCGGATAATTATATGATGGAATCATTACTTGTACTTCCTTTATACCGTCCGGTTATGTGCCAGGGACAGAAAAAATCAAAATAGGAATGAACAAGAAGAAAAGTAGGTAGAGAACATAGTCTTTACGTAAACAGATCATCAATTTAGTCGGTTAAATTGATTTGAATATTTATTCATCGATATTTCATGAGATATTTGGTTGTACATTGATGATTTGATCACGTTACAAAGGCAATACTTTGGACTGAAACTGTTTAAACTTAGTTTTAATATAAAGTATTTGTTACATAAATAAAATGTCTAGTAAGTTTTGGAGAACAATTTCCTAATATTTTCATGTAATTTATGTGTATAATGAGATAAATATCAGCGATGTTGTTGAAAATTTACTGTTTCTCCTTTTTCAGTTACGTATTTTAAGTTTTTTAACCAACTCTTTTATATTTGTTTTCTTAAATTATCTTAAAATAACTGTATTATAATAAGTTCTAGAGTTTATTTCCAACACTGACCTGTGATTATACCGCTTGATCTTATGGAGACCATATTTGGAGTCTGCGCCGCCCTTCGAGACGGGCAGCGACTCCAGGTTCGCCATCAACAGATTGATGGATGACTTCAGTTCCTCGATGTAGAGTGATTCCATCTCCTTCAGCACGAACTTGGGCATCAACTTGCGGTTCTATGGAAATCGTTAACCTTAGCACAAAAACAAAACAATTTTGTAGAAACATTGAAATTTATTTATACTTTACTGCACCAATACTCAAAACCAAACTTATATAAATATATATACATATATATGTTTGCAAAAACAGCGATCACTTCCAGATAAATTTTGTTCTGTTACTTAATATTTGTAGCCTCTGTTTTTATTATTATTGATTGAATAGAATTAAATTAAAAAAAATAAATACAAATCAGTTGACTTTCGTTTTTTTTTCAATCTCTGTTGCATCATTTACCTTCTCCATTTCATTAACTTTTTGCATTCTTCCATCCAGTTCTCTTCTTATCGCAGCAGCTTGTTCATCGGCCGAATCCAACTGAATTAGATGAGAGTATTCATTAAAATTAATAATTTATTTTAAATTTCATAAGGCATTCCATTGTATTGCGACGTTTCGGAGCTTAATCCATCAAACATGTAGATTTACTTGATAGTTTTAATTTCAGTATGATATAATATTGCATATGACTATCTATACTGGATTATTATACTTGGTATCCATAATTAAAATAAGACACTATAGTGATATGATTTACGAGGAGGAATTGCATTGCATTGCATTTTTTTTTGCATTGGCAGCCTGTAAATTTCCCACTGATGGGCTAAAGGCCTCCTCTCCCTTTGAGGAGAAGGTTTGAAGCATATTCCACCACATGCTCCAATGCGGGTTGGCGGAATACGCATGTGGCAGATTTCGTTGAAATTAGACACATGCAGGTTTCCTCACGATGTTTTCCTTCACCGCCGAGCACGAGATGAATTATAAACACAAATTATGCACATGAAAATTCAGTGGTGGATGCATGGGTTTGAATCCAAAATCATCGGTTAAGATGCACGCGTTCTAACCACTGGGCCATCTCGGACGGATTTACGAACACAAAGATAAAATTGAATAATAAATAGAACAATATATGTACTTCATAAACTAAAACCTTAGATGTTTAATTGAAATTTCACCTACAAATAAAAAACGTTTATATAAAATGAAGACAAATAACTTAAAACAAAGTTTTGCGTCGAAAGAATATAGAAGAACTATTAACGAGAACATTCGTTTCAAATAAAACTTTTATTTGTTGTTCGAAACTTTCCAGACCATTATCTTTAATACAGCGATATAATTTCCAGTTCGCATTTTCTTCAACAGCTGTTTAAGTTCTAGAAAGGTAATATACAGTTAAGCTGTTTCCTTTCTTTATACAAACAATGGAAAA
Organism: Vanessa atalanta; assembly: GCF_905147765.1. Taxonomy (NCBI): domain Eukaryota; kingdom Metazoa; phylum Arthropoda; class Insecta; order Lepidoptera; family Nymphalidae; genus Vanessa; species Vanessa atalanta. Next base: position 7,000,626 of record NC_061895.1, read on the forward strand.
AAAATGTACCAACGAGAAAAACTCAACTAATAAGACTTTCAAGGTCAGGTAACGCCACTATAAATTTATTACGTCTAAAGAATTTAATATTAAAAAATTCAAGTGAGCTTTCACGAAGGCTTTCCTTGAAAATAATTAGTTTTAATTACTCACACAAAGTAACTCCAAAGTGTGCTACTTGTGGATAAAATCTCTGAAGAAGGAAATAAATTAAACATACGTCAGAAAAACTTAATTAACTACTGCCAATTTATATACAAAAATAATGGAAATTAAAGAATAATTACTTTACAAATTTCAGTGAAAGACCTAAGAAAAGGAAGACACTAATGAACAAACAGTGGTACTTACTAAGAGAGCGTTGAATAATAATTGATGTTCAAATTTCTTGACCCCCAAGATCTGTTGAAACATGTCGTACAGTTGCTCCTTGCTCAGTATACATTCAGCGTTAAGACTTTGTTGTTGCGCACGCGACGGTCTCTTCGAATCGTCATCACCTGGTATACCTTTTGAGATAAATGTTGCATTAAAATCATAGTCTTCATTATTTTTCTTTATATCTCACATGTCATTTAGTTTTAGTCAATATTAAAATTAGTTTTAAATTTTTCTGCATCAAGTTTATTGGACATATTTACTGTTATTAATAAAAGTGAAGTATTGTGTTTGATTTCAAAATCGTTAACAAAAGTGATAAGTCAATAATGTGAAGTAAATGTTTAAGCAAATAATTATTAAAGTTGATTAAAAATGTTAATTACCAAGTTACTGATAAAAGAACAGAGGTTTTTATTATTTGAAGTAATAATCTACTACAAGCGTCTTGTTATAAAAAAGCAGATATTTAATATGAAATATATCGATAAAATAACCTGTATCGAGGTAGTGTTGGTACAATGTACAGTGTTAAAGATGACTTTATGAAGTGTTTGTATTTAACAAAATTGCTTTAAAATTAAAGCCTTGTACCCGACAACATCGTTATTGATATAAATATGCATCTACAACAACGATAACAACAAAACAAGCAATGACACATAACAGAAGCTGAAATCGTAGTAAAGAGGAAAATGAACCATTCTCCAGCTGTACCTGTTATTCCTGGGAGGTGTGAACGGGACAGAAACACAGACGTGAGACAGATGCAAGCCACACAGTTTTTTATACACATCAAATGATTAACATTCACAAGTGAGTCAGCAAAAAACGGAATTCGAATTTAGAATTCAGTCGTGATTTTTATTAAAATATAATGTAGTAAGTCCCGAACTAATACAGCGTTTGATAGTTACGTGATTATTATGTTTTATCTACATTTTAAAACAGTTTTTTTTTAATTAAGTTAATTGTATATTTTATATTGACTGGAGACTAAAACACAATCTCATTTGTCTTAAATTAAAAAAAAAAAACAGTTAATATACGAATCAACGAAACATAATTTTGTTTTTTGCTGACTTTTATCAATTCCAAACAACAAGTTATATCTATTATCACAAAGATTTAAAAGGTAAGCTTTTGTCGGCGAATTGAATTATACCAGTATTAGAAATTAGCAATGACAGCAATACAATTGGTTTTAACCCCATTTTTTTTCTTATGACAGAATTAAATTATTAAAAGCAATCCTTAATTTATTTCATGATACATAGAACAAAACATAAGAGAATAGTAACGAAATACCCACGAAGTTTACAACAAGTTAAAAATGCTGTCACTTGTTCAAAACATAATTAAAAATTATATTCAGAAGTTCCTAATCATTCCGGTATCTAGTTTTTTTTTTTTATTTGAGATCAGAGGTCGAAAATCCCGAAAAAAATTGGATTTTCGCGATTTTCAGAAAAACGGTAAGTTTTATCGCAAAATTACTTTAAACAACAATTGTAAATATTTATTGCCAAATTCAATGCCAATGACATTGCCAGCCATATGAGCGAATAATAGACAAGACTGCAAGGAATAGAACTTAACACATATAACGGCTTTTTTTTTCAACTCTTGTTTATGTTTACAATATTTAATTATTTGTGATATAAAAGTATGTAAAGTCTAAATCTCGTTATTAAGTACCATGAGAGAAGTATTCCGAAACAAAACATAATATTTTCAATCTGTTCATAAATGACGGAGTTTTTAGGTAAAAAACATAAAAATTTAGTTCAAAAATACGTTTTAAAATGCTTGTAAGGGTATATTTAAATAAAGCGTATTTAGATCGAAAGAGGACTGAGCGTATTGCAGCCACAACTTTTAAAATAATATTTTTAATAAGGACAAACTTATTGTTTGGAATTTTAATTAATTGTTTTTAATGACTATGTTTTTAAAATTTTTTTTCTTTAAACTAATGGAATATATATTTTTTAAAGTAACATAATCATTAATATATTTATATAAATGATTTATACATCATTTGACAGATAATATAGATTATCGTAAAATATATTTTTTTAATTTTTATCTTCAAATGTTGCATTATTCGTTATTAGGTTTTTATATGACTGTAAAAACTCGCTGAGGACTAGAAGGCGATAAACGGCAATCAAAACCATAGTAAAATGTCAACGGTGTAAACTTTTTATAAAACGAATAGAACAAAACGAAAGATAGCAATCCTTTTTAATTCCAAACATCAGAAAGGGACGGCAACATAGTAAGTAGTTACTTCTTTCAAATTATACTCTTTATCCTTCGAATTTTATAACTTTTTTATTATTGGGTCCGACATTGTGACATAGTTACACAGACATTTTATGGTCACAACAAATGCAACTTTGTCAAATTCCTTACAGTATCGTTTTTACTATTCGTAGAACAGCAAAATGTCTCAGCGAGTTTTTACGGTCAGGGTTGAATTACATTAATACAAGTCAGGCACACACAAAATGAGTTACACAAAAGATACGATGATAAGTGATACACAGGTTGCTGTCAATCATACTAAATTATCTTAAATATTTATTCCTTATACCTGTTAAACTCCACCGAAATCACCAATAAATAATTTAAAATAAAATTCAATTTTGATACGGTTAGCAAAATAATTAGTACCTAAATTTTTTCAAAGTTTTTTTTTTGTTATTGTATATCTTATTTAAATTTCTAGTTATATTTTTATAGATCTTATTAAGATGAGAGAGCTGAAAATATTAAGATAAACTTAAATATTCACACGCATTCAGAGGCTTGTTGCAGACTAAAGCGTTTGCTCCAATCGATGCTTAGCACACATTGCGACATGCTCATTGTTTCACGCTTCTAGAATTCTAGAAGATACTAGAACTATAAGTAATTTCTCAAATCAAGAATAAAATAATTAGTACTCATAAAAAAATAAATTATAAATCCGTTTCTATTCATTCTTAATTCTACATATTTAAGAGCGGCTTCAATTGCTACAGTACTGAGTTTTCCAAGTGGTTCATTTAAATTAAAAATTCTTTGCAAGCTCAGCGTTTAAAGTAAACACGGGGAGACAATTTGTTTGTTTCGTTAAATTATCTGAGATTCACTAAAAATTATAGTGTATAGTCGAATTTTAGAGCGTATGCCAGTTGTGTTAATTAAACTAGCAGCTTATTCAATTAAAATAATTTTGCAGATAGAAACAAATACATTTACAAAACAATAATTTACATCTTAAAACATTATAAGACATCTACCCACTAAGGAACAAATTCTGAAAAATGAACCCTAAAGGGGTAACATTTATTGGTGTTTAAAATCGGTTTGATTCCTATAATTGTGAATATTAATTTAAGCCATAGACATTTTTAGGTAGAGCCAACTGTAGACATTGTTTTTATATATAATCGTATGTATGTGTATTTCTGATGTGTTGGTGATCCGGCTATGTGTAAGCCCGTCTGGGTAGGTACAGCCCGCTCATCAGATAATCTATCGTCAAAGAGCAATGCTTAGTACTAGTTGCTGTTTATATAAACTTAAATTGAATCCACATTAAGTTTTTATTCCATCGTTACTTATAGTTCTTTTATCTCATAGTATTTACGTACGTTTAGACAAATTGTTAATAATTACACGTTTAACTTACCGGTTCCTTTCATGATACAGTCTAACTTAGCGAGCCATGTTGTCAAAACGGTTTCTTTACTGAGACCATCGATTTCTGGCAAAGACCTGTAAATTTGACTTTATACTTGAATAGGGTGTTAAAATAATTCTTAATTATACGGAACCCAATTAATAACTCTTGAACATATTGCATATGTTCTGCAATGTATATACATTTAAAAAATCAAATTATATTATAATTTTTATTTTTATTAAATTCTAAAGTAAAAATAATTTGCTCTCACGCGTTGAATGAGAGTCTACATAAAATGTTTGTATCTCATATATTGGTTTACGCGGCGCATACCAGAATTATACACCTAGACCTTCCTCGTGAATCACTCTGTCCATTTTGCGAAAGGCTTATGAAAATCCATTCGTTGGTTTTTGAGTTTATCGCGTTCAGGCAGGCAGACGTGACGGGGATACTTTTTTATAACATGTAGAGATATAGTCACTTAAATGTAATAAATTTTTTTTAGCGCATAAAGGCCTGCATGTTAATTAATTCTCGCAATGCTGGAAACAGTTTTACGTTCCTCGTTTGAATAGCAAAAGAGTCCAGTGAAGCGTGCACCAATTTTATGCTTACTCTAAATGAGAAGTGACCTAAAACATTGAAATTTTGCGTACTGTTGTAGTTTGTCAACAGGTAATCCTAAACGAAGCGTTTTTATTAAAATTTCTTCATAAATTAAAAGAGATTAACTATATGCCAAGTTGTTTAATAACGGAAAAAAATCCCATTCCTCAAAAACATTCGGATTTTTAAACCTTGTTGGCAAGCTGTAAAGATATATATCAAACCTGACACGTTTCTCAATATTATTTCTGAAGACTTCACGAAAGTCGTGATGAGAACACGCTCCAGACTTGACCATTTGTTCAACCCTCTCCGACTTGAGGAAAACATCGTAGTAAGATTGCACGGCGTTCTGGAACGCTTCATCTGCTAAAATCTGCGTCTCTCCTTTCAGGAAAGCCTGTCATTTTTAAAATGTCACTATCTAGAAAAATGTGTTAGTTATTTTAGAATAATTTTTGGTTATCAACAACACAAAGTGAAAAAAAAGTTTCATTGTGAGGTTTACTTGAATAAATTGATTTGATTTGATTTGAAAGTCCCAGAAATTATTGATGATGGTAGAGGGAAGTGATTATCCACATTTAATTCGTGGGACACAATGGATATATATTTTATAATATAGGTAAGCGAACAAAAAATAAATAAAATATCTTCTTTCATTGTGTACTTAGTTTGTTAGTCGAGTTATCATGTGGAACACTTGAAGTGGTTCCTGGAGCACTCGTATAGTTTGCAACTATCACCACTACAATTTTAATTAAATTCGATCTACGAAGTACGTATTCTACTTGAAGCCAGAAAATTAAACATATATACAAAAATGATAGTATTTAATGTCACAAAAAATTTACCTGAAACCTGGCTTGTATGGTTTCGAGCTGGTGTGGCGTCAGCTTTGTGTGCCGTCTTGTCATGTCTGTAGGCTGCTTTGCATTGAAAGGGTGGGCGATACATCGTGACACGAAAACGTATAGTTGAAGCCGACGTTTCTTATCTTCTTCAAGTTTTTCTATCTTCTCCTAAGAAAACGAAACCAGAACTGGTATAATGAACGTTATCGTTGACATCACCTACGTAAAATGAAAGTACAATTTAAGTGTCATTATATGATTCTTCATTTAGCGTATCTAGGTCGTCGTCATCTTTCTTCAAGAGTTATTATCATCAATTGAATATATTTTGCTTTTTTTCTATATTAATAAATTATACGTACTCTCTTATTTATTGTAAATTTTTTATTTCAGGTTTTTATGAGGTAGCCTTGACGTGCCCAAAAATATGGTAACGTTAATCAGTATCACAATACTTTTCCTATCCCTATAACTTTGACTGTCGTCTAGTTATTTCATCATGGGTATACCACTGAATCGATTGTATTGTTTGACATAGAGATAGTCTGGGATCTATATAAGAAAATAGCATTGGTATGATGAAGTCTACGGGAAAAATATAAATGACGTTAATGAAGGCGTGAGAACAGGTAACAAAATATTATATAAATTATAAATATTATATTTTTACGTAGAATTCACAATTCGATTGATGTTTAAATAATTATTACTTAAGTGAAATAAAATCTGAGACACCGCAGTAAGGTCTGAAACAATTCATATGCATTCAAATGTTCGTAACAGAATATGATCAATATTGGACCATTTTTAGGGGCAGGGTCACGATAGAGATGCTAAAATTGATTGAATGCCTCTGATTATTTTACTAGCCGTTATCGTTGAAGATAAAGAAGATTGCAAATATTATATAAGAATCTCATAGTTAAATCTATGACATACAGTTCAGAGTTTTAAAGCAAGTGTATGCACCTTGCGCAATTATGAGCCTGCCGAGTGGAACTGCCGCTATGGCAATACTTGTGCACATAAGAGATATTGCAGTAGGAAAAGTATCGTGACTTGGCGAAAGTTTTTTATTGTGCCTTTTGCAACTTTTTTTTAATAATTGTCTCATTTAAGAGGTAAGATTTTAATACTAAGGTAAGGAATTAATTACAGATCTGTAGATACTAGAACACATTTTTACATTCGCAAGAATCAACAGAATTGCCTGATTTTTGACATTTTCAGGTTTGCTTACTAATTCGTAATATAGTTATATACTTCCAAACCTTAAACTGGGAAGTTACTAGATCCTTGAAATACACACAGACACGATCTTTTGACTACAGCATTAAAGATAGAAAAAAAAAATCCGATATGATTTTCAATACATCATTTAGATTGTGTATGAATGGAATTACCTGTGGGTCTTGGTCCTTGTCAGAGTGGCTGGTGCCGGAGGGGCTTGGGGAAGGCGCAGGTGCCTCACCCGAGCTCGCACTCCCCGTCGATGTCCTGCGCAAGAACGATCTAAACGATCTATAGTATTAAGTAGTCAATGTAAGCGATTATTTGTTCACACAAACTGACATTAGTTCAGAATCAAAATATCCTTTTATATTCCAACCTTCTCCAAAGTCTCAAATTAAAATAAGACGAGTATCTTATAAAGGTCTTAGAATTATTCACAATTTTTTTTCGTTTCTAAAGGAATCTTTTTTGAAATTATCAGCCCTTTTGTAGAGTTAATAGAGTTTTACAATAACTGAAGATGAAGTCAAATAAATTATTAATAGAGTTTTCCCTTTATGTTGGGTCGGTAACTTTATGGGTACTTTGCTGCAGTGGAAGCGACTCGGTTTTATTATTTATGACCTCCTTCCGTTGCTGATTCTCTTTTAATTTATTCTCCTCTGTTGACTTTAGACCTTTTTCTTTTATGTTAGATTATTTTTTAAGAGTCAGTGTGTGTAAACTTATGGTTATGTTATGATTCTAGAAGCTACTATTTGTTTTTACATAATTCGATAATTCAAAATATATTACGATCTAAATCTAAATTTAACCGTCTTCACAAATTGAAATATAATTATTTCTTGTATATATTAGACGAGCTCCGTGGTCGAGTAGTGTGTACACCGGTTTTCATGGGTACGCCACTCCGAGGTCCCGGGTTCGATTCCCGGCCGAGTCGATGTAGAAAAAATTCATTAGTTTTCTATGTTGTCTTGGGTCTGGGTGTTTGTGGTACCGTCGTTACTTCTGATTTCCATAACACAAGTGCTTTAGCTACTTACATTGGGATCAGAGTAATGTATGTGATGTTGTCCAATATTTATTTATTTATTATTATTTATATAACAAGCCAGTATATCAAGATGGCTTAATATAATTAAAAATTCTTCGTTTTAAAATATTTTTTCATAATTATCAGTGGATTGGCAGAGCTAGAAGCAATTTGTTGATCAATTTTGCATATGCATTCCAGTTTTTCGCAACCAAATCGTACAGATATATAAATAATAAACTTTAAAAACTATTACATTTTTTACATTAATAGCCTGTAAATTTCCCACTGCTAGGCTAAGCTCCTCTCCCTTTGAGGAAAAGGTTTGGAGCATCCACCACGCTGCTCCAATGCGGGTTGGTGGAATACACATATGGCAGAATTTCGTTGAAACCAGGCACATGCAGGTTTCCTTACGATGTTTTTGAAGACGGTTAAAATGTCTTAACTGTCTATAAAAATCTAATTTCATAGGATGAAATCAATTCATAATAATCTTAAATCTAAATAATATCCTACAAATTTACTCTATCGAGATAGGGGAAAATTATGTTCATCTACGAAAGCCTAGAAAATTGCGCAGGAAATATTATAGTATACAAATTTGTCATTATTTATAACTCGATGAGAACGCAATTCGACTTATCAACACAATTTTTATCATTTAAGCAGAAACCCTAGTAACTTTTTACTGACTCAACTTGGGATTTGAACCCAAAACTCCGGGATCTGCAACTGTCAGAAGCGCATTGGTTTACGGGCAGTCTAGAAATGTGAAAAATCGCAGCTTCGATCCTGATCTTATAAATAGGAATATAAGTAATTCCTAAAAATGGGGCATTGCCACTTGAGCAACGAGGCAGTTAACTAGAACAGGATGCAGTAACTGAATTTATCTACTATTTCTATATTTTCTTTTAAGCCTTTGAATATTTTTTTCTAAATATATTCAAGCCATAATTCTATACTAGCTATAACTAAAATAACTACGTATTTAGCTCAAATCTGTAATGTTTCATGAGACGAAATGGACATGAGCCATAATAAATACCATTTTGATTATAATATTCTAAACCTTTTAGACTAATTAATTTAAATTAAGAATTATAATTTAATGCTTGATTTCTTTTAGATTTATAATAATATTAAGGTTGTGTACGTTAAATGTTAAGTCAAAAATATATAAAATATTTTTTATTAATAAACTTTAGAGATTAGTGTTCAAGTCATTAAACTCACTTCCAGATGAAAAGAAAAACCTATCATAGAATGCATTTCCATTTTATTTAATCCGTAAAAGGATTCAGTGACATTTAAAATCTCTTAACTCCAGGGTTTAAATAGTCTAAAAGGTTTAAAAGTTCATTCAGTCTGGGTGCAATACTTACGCGTGCTGTGGGGGCGCAAGGGCGGCGGCCTCCCTCTGCCTCGTGGCTGGGTGGAGGGGAGCAGCGAGCGGCGCTGCTGTGAGCGGTCCCGCTCCTTTTAGTTCCACATCGAATATTACAATTAGTCGTACATAAATGGTTGTAAATCGGGCGTCTAGTCATGAACACATTTTCTATATACTCATCAAAAGGTTTTTTTTTTCTTTCACCTGATCATAATTGGTCACCACCACCTAAATAGATAAGCATCGTTGGAAATATTATCACCAACGTTAGGTATTAAAATGTTATGTCCCTTGTGCCTGAACTGTACAATGGCTCATTCACCTTTCCAACTGGAATATAACAGTACTAAGTAGGTTTTTTTGTGGGAGAATGTGTGAACCTAACCTACCTAGATTTATTTGGAAGGTGAAGGTGTTAGGGACACCAAGTAGTTGAAATTAGTTTTGACTATTTCTAACGAGTAATTTACGAACGCGTGATGTAAGTTGATCGTTCAGAAGTTAGATACGAGTGGCTGCGTAATTAAGTCATTAGGATTTAATGGAAAGGAGGAAAAGTGGAGATCTTAATTGCCTCAATCGTAATCGGTTTCAATTTACTTAGTAATGGATTAGTTCTTTTTTTTTCTACAGATTTCGATATGCGAACTTTTCAAAGATCCGAGCTTGAAACTGGCCAAGTTAATTTCTATGTATTGTTACGGTAATCTTGCATTATCATAATCAGATCGTGTACACCCACTGCTTCCAGCCCTCTTCCACCTCACTTCCAGCCCATAGTAATAAATTTAAATCAAGAATAGATTCCAACCACCGTCAGCCAGTTTTCGTTAGTTCGTCCGATGAACGTAGACAGGGTTAGTTGTGTTATATATATTTTAACTGTTTCATTATATATGTTCAATGTACTTCAAGATATAGTCATACCTACGTTTTAAAATTTTGATATAAATGAGAGAAAGATCTACAAGCTCACCTGCTTAAATTCAATTCAAAACTTTCTTGCCAAAAAAACACAACTGACGAATATTCTTTCGAAACTTTCTCGAGAAATTACCGGAGTTATGAGATTTCAAGTTCGCAATACAATAAAAATTCTGAAGAGCATTTGTTATTGTCGGAATTCATAATAACAGACGAGTGTCGTTGTTATCTGATATTGGAAGGGTTATATTGAACCGCGCGCACAAGGAATAGTCAATATGGGATCATAGACAAAATAGTTATATTAAAACATAAATATAATACATATACAGAATAAGTGAGAATTTCATCCATTTCCCTAAAATGAGTTAGAACAGACCAAACTGAAGCAAACGGAAGTGACGATAAAGAAACATAATCTTTAAAGATTATTCGAAGGAGATGTCAAGTCAAAATGGAAGACCATAAAGTTAATGTATGATGGAATAAAAAAAATTACCAAAAATAAGTCCTCTGTGCAATGGCAGAAGATCTCTTGGTCATCAATAGAATCTATAATTTTTAATATACCTTTGGAAAAAGAAGAATATTAGATTTATTCCTCAGTTAGGTGTGCTATTGACCAACTAGAGTCTATCTGTTGTTTGCAAAATTGGTCCTGTATAATTTTACTTTCTTATGGTTTATAAATAATCTACAGGAAAATCTCAGACCCCAAAAGAACCGACGAAAGAAACTCAGCGGTTTACAACTAATAACACCATATTTTTTGTTCTTAACGGTCTGGACGTGATAATAAGATGAGTAAAAAAATGTAACGAAATTCTTTTTCCTCTTGCCAATAGTACTTACGTGACAATTTCTAGAGGAAACTATATACGTAATACGTATTTTCCTCGAAGCTTAGATTGTTGTTTGTTTGGCTGACTTAATTGAGATCAGTCGAATAAGCCGGAAGAAAAACCCGGTTGATACCCAATGTAACGTAAGGATTCCAGGTAGTTGTTGAAACCATCGATTATCCAATTAAAATAAGCCCTTAAACTTGTTAATTATATTATATATTAAACATATAAATGTGTCAAAAATTAAAACTGTAGGAAATAAATGAAGAAACAAATCTGTGAGAACAAACGATGTACGTCACAAAAGATCTAGATGCCAGATAAAGAAAGTTCTAGATTATCTGATTCTCTGATATAAAGATTACAATAAATAACTTACCTGGTAAGCCAGCAGTTGATCCACGTGGCAGGTCCGGCTTGCCTCTGACAGATGGCCTTCCGCTAGCAAGCGATCCTGGAGGTACCACTACAGACATTAAAATATAATTAAAGTCTGCGTAGACCTTTAATAACGTTCCTATAGTTTTTATTCCTATTATATTTATCAACCATTTATATACATTTTAGTTTCTACTTCAAAATGAATATTTAAACTTTGATTCTTAACTCTAATTAAAGTAAACCACTAACTCCTCCAACAGTAATGAATTACTTCTACAAAAATAAAGAACTCCTTCAACTGTTTTATTTTATATAAAAATATAATACATACATTTTATAGTAAATAACAACAACAATAAAACATATTAGAAGCATCGTAGACGTGTTCGTGACATAAACTGAAAATATTAATATCCGCAACGACATTGCTTTTTCCGTGCGTACTAATAAAACTATATAGTATTTTAAAAGGTAACTATCATAAACTCGCAACCCGCCCTGGCTTCGCACGGATGCAAAAGAATGTCTTTATATAAAACGTTTACAGCGTTTTTGTCATTAGACAATACAAACTGCTATGTAAAGGATAAAAAAAATGGTTATTGTAGGAGTATCCCTAAGAGATAGACATAATTATACCATTACTTTTCATCACCAGAACTTTTTTGATTTTTTTTATGGCATTGGTTGGCGGACGAGCATATGGGCCACCCATGATGGTAAGTGCTCACCACCGCCCATAGACAAAGGGGCTGTAAGAAATATTAACCATTCCTTACCTAACCTATGCGCCAGCTTGGGAACTAATATGTTATGTCTCTTGTGCCTGTGATTACCCTGGCTCACTCACCATTCTAACCGGAACACAACAATCTAGGGTACTGTTATTTCGCGGTAGAATATCTGAGTGAGTGGTACCTACCCAGACGGGCTCGCACAAAGCCCTACCACCAAGAGTTGTAGACCTTTTTAAGGTGTACAATACTGTACTACAATATTTTGTCTATCTCGTCGGGTTCAGCCAGCGTTTGCAATGTAAGCGCAAAAAAATAATGTTTTTTTTTAAGATATTAAGTAGCACATTAAGATTTTGTGTTTTATAGAAAAATAAAGAGTAAAAAATTATCAGTTTAGTTTACCACAAATTCCTTTATTAAATACTAGTAGTCGCCCGTGGCTTCGCTTACGTTTTAGGGGTAGATTGTCATGTGTTAGCCAAAAAAGTCTATGTCCTACTCTATGTCCTTCCTGGGAGTTCAAGTTTGCTTCATACAACATTTCATCAAATTGGATTCATTGGTTTGGCAGTGAAAGAGCGACACACAGACAGACAGAGTTACTTTCACATTTATAATATTAATAGTATATATAGAAGCATTACACTTACATCATGTAAATAATGTGTGTGCAAATATAAATGAACCCTTAGCGAGGTATGACGTCGATATATTCATAGATAGATTCATAGATATAGAGGTATATATATATATGCCTTGTCAAAAGATTGGAACTCTGCCAAATAATGATAAAAGAAAGCGGTCGTCAAAGATTATATCAAACAAAAACACAATATACTTCGCCTTCTATTAGCCAAATGACATATGACTCATGAAGTAACTATCCTGTTGGTTAAATGGCTAGCTTATAAGGCTGCAAATGCCGAGATGTTGGGTTTAAACTCATTGACGATGTATAATCTTCTCATCGTGCAGCGGCAGAGGCAGATTTGATACCTTGGCTGTGCTCTAGGTCTATGGAATGAAACGAATGAACGGCAAATAATAATGTGAAGAATTAAATAGGTATTTTTTTTTAGATGTGCTTTGAACCCCATTTTGAGTTTGTAATCGTTTGACTTGTCTGTGGGTTCACCGTTGGAGTACTACTTAAAAAACCCATCAACCAAGATTTGTCCCTAAATATTGCTGTGCTTGGGCCTACTCGGTCTATGGGGAAATCCGCATTTAATGGGTCAACACCCCTTAGCACTAGGTGGCTCTTTTGTCAGCCCGCCTACTCATTAGAATACAAAAAAAATGTTTGGATGTTAAGACTGTATAATTCCCATATCTCGGAAAGCTGTTGAATTCAATACAAGTCTACCACTGGTTCGAAAAGTAGATTCTAACGAGAAAAACCGGCAAGAAACTTAGTAGTTAAGTTAGGCAGTTATTTTAATTAGCAGATTGTCATGCTGCCGAATTATGACAGTGAGAGAATAGTCTCCCTGTATTTGTGCATACCTTTGTACACTAATATACATCTTTTGCATGCTTGACTAATCTCAGTCGCGAATCCTTTACGTTAGCCGCCGAGACCGAAGCCCGTCAAGAGGACATCATACTTACTTTGATGTTTAAAAGAATGTATACAGTCGCGAGAAACAGTTCAAGATTTTTTCGTCGACTGCGATAACGTCAGAGGATTGTAAAAACGCTAAAACGCCAAAGTGGTGGTGCTTTTGAGTAATGAGGTTATATATATATGGCACATATATATGGCTGACTGGTAAAAAAATTGCAAACGCATTAAAATTACATAATTAAAATTATAATTATGACAAAACAACGGCACGGACAGCTCGTCTATGGAGAAACTAAAACAACTTCAAAAATATATCTATATATATATAGTATGTATATATGTGACTAACACTATGAAGTGTAATCATCTCTAAAATTAATAATATTCTATATTAACTTAAAATAATTGTCCCCACTAGAATGCTAAATTAATTCGGTTTATTTAATTATTATAAGTTTTGTTTTTTCCACAGATAAATTTGAAATTTATCTTTCACGTAATATTTGACAAATGTCAATGTCAAAATGAAAAAGACGACATTATTTAAAAAAATAACTCCTTTGTCCTAAGCCATTTACAACATTCTCCCTCCTAAAGTCCCTCGCCCTATAAATGTTGAATGTTTGTGTTTAGTCCATTTTGTTCTTTTTTATGTCAATATATTAAATGTAATAAAATTCAGTTGTGAATAGTCCAATTGAGTGTTATATTTTAATATATACTTATAGTTTAGAGTACTAACAATTTTAATTTACCTTATTATTAACCCTTAATGTTTGTGTTGTTCTAGGTTAAGTATTAACAAGAAAATTGCTACTACTATGCTAGTCTTCAAAATTTAATTGAGATTGTTTCCTCTATCGTACCGATCAATCTCTTTCGTGTCTTCTCCGTCCTACGTGACATTGGCGAAATAATCTGTGCCCTGTCGGCACAACTAAAAGCCATTAAATTAAGAATTAAAAAAAATAACTGTTATTTATTTTTGCTTAGGTTAGCTAGAAATTATCAAACTGATTTATAACAAGGTAGAGACTAAATATAATAACAGCTTACCTGGTAGTTTAGAGGGTTGCTTCCTATGTTCATCCTCACTGTCTTCCTCGGATGAGCTTGGGTCAATCATTTTGTTACTGTAACAAAAACAAAACAATGACGTCATAACAAACGATAAATACATACAGTGAGAGTCATATATTAACAAAAAGATAAGATTAGCAAATATTCTAACTAATTACTTGGTAGTACGAGTATGGCTTTGTATAAGTCGGGGTAGGGTACCATCCATTCATAAAATCGGTGACGCAGTGGTATGTAAAGAATATGGAAAAAAAATATTGCACTTATCAATGGGCGGTGGTGACAATTTACTGTCACGTTTGTCCGACCGCCTAAAAATTTGAAAAAAAAAAGAAACGAATACTTCTTTTAATAACCATCTTATACAAATTATATTACGTTGTCATGTACACTCTTTTGTCCCGACTTTCATAAACTTCTTGGACTAGTATTCCAACACGATGAAAAGAGTAAGATGTCAAGCGAAGAACTAAAGGTTTTACGCGTTTTGGGGTAGGCAAGTTAAAACACTGCCAAGTTCCAGACTCTAGGCTGTTAATGAGGATACGACAAGAAACGAATTTTGAACTCTGGTCCAGCTCTGCGGCCTTGAAAACATAGCTGATGAGTCAGTCCCATGTTTGAACCTGGGCGATTGTTTAGCAAAAGTTTATATACATTAGGTAGATCTAAAATATTAAAAAGTAAAGGCGAATTCTCCAAAAAATCGTGATTTAATAACTAAAATAATAATATAATTTGAAGTCCAAAGGCATAGATAGACCTTACAACTTTTTATCCATTTCAAATAAAAACGTCTGCAAACTTTATATATGATGAAACTAACTTATTATACTTGGACGAATTTGTTGCGATTTATTTTCAAACTATTTAAAAAGAGAGATAAACTTCAAATGGAATATCTTAGAATCTCTCTAGAAAGTTATTTTTTTTTTTGATATTCGAGAACAGCGTGGCGCAGAATTAATGTTTAGGGTCAGGTTAACCTTTCTATCTTTAGCCCGAGATTTCGTTCGCGTAGAATTCGAAAGTATTTTGTAAAGTCTAAGTGCATTAAGGAGCTGATTTAGGTACATCACGCTATTATCAGTAAGAGTGGAACTTTTTTTCATTCACCTTTCAAACCGAAACACAACCATATTAATACTGTTTGGTGGTAGAATATACAATCAGTGGGTGGTACCTACCCAGGCTTCCACAATGCCCTACCACAAAGTAGAAGATTTTTTTTTGATAAGGTTTTTATTACTAGTAAAACCTGGCAAGCGTGTTTTGTATAACAATTGTCATCATCGAATGTCTCATTAAATATATGTTTATATATGTATATAGATACATTTGTACCAACTATTATGGTAAGCGATCAAATGGCGCCGAAATCTATTAATCTCAAATAGATGTACGAACTTATAAGTATCTTTTTTATTTAATTATGAGAATTTAAAATAAAAGTATTATTACTTCGCTCAGAATATAGATTATTGTATTCTGAGCGTGAGTCGTGTCAAAGAGAAAATAGAGATTTTTTATTAATCTCGATTCGAACGGAGACAGACCATTGTTATGAAATAGCGTAAATAATATATAAGTACAATAATAGCGTGAGTCCTATTTCTGGGCTAAGGCTTGGAGTTAATTCCACCACGATGCTCTAATGGGGGTTGAGAATACACATGTGACTGAATTTCATCAGTACATGCTGGCATTCACCGCTGGTGAATACCTAAGTGGTAATAGCCTGGGCTTGAACCCGAAATCTTCAATTAAGATCCACGAGTTTCACATATTCTCATCAGGAATTTACAGCTTTATCATCAAGGCATTTTTAGTCTCGCAGGTGGTCCATTTAGAAATGTATCTGGGCTATTACGAAGGGGTATACATTAAGACAGTGCTTTTATGCGATTCGTAATAAAATCTCTTCGATAGTAGTGTTCGGCATGGATCAGAGAGACTACGGTATCATGTTGATATAAGGCATCCACGGCATTTGATACAACAACTCTCAGGACCTAGTCACTAACTCAACTAGGCAATTAATCTATATCATATTAACATTTTTTTCTGTATGTCACCATATCTCAAAAGCTAATTGTATATTAACGATTTCGATAAGCATTTACAAACAGTATCCAATAACGGCTAAGAGCAAAATAGCTCCTAATTACAGCCTATTAAGGAATAAATTGGCTTAACAAATTGCCTGGTTAGGCGTCATGTTGGCTTATCATATTATAATATTCGTTTCAGCGAAAAGGCTTAAAGATATTGTCGAAGGGAAATTTATAACATTTTTTATGGCATAGATAGGCGGACTTACAAATGGGCCTGATGGTAAGTGGTCACCACTACCCATAGACATTAAAAATAAAAACTAAACCATAAAAAAACCAAGCCCTACATCGCCATTATGTCCTTTGTGCCTGTAGTTGGCTAACTTACAATACGATAATAGAAAGTAATGCTGTCGGACGGCAGAATATCGGATGGTACGTGGGTGGTACATATGCACAAAGTCTACCACCATGTAAATGAGTAAATGTTATCTTCATAGTATTGTATAAAGTTTGTATAGTTTCCTATATTTATATAATGTTTCAATGAAATGTTTCTGACAAACAAAAATTATACTTCTGGCACATTTTAGCATTAGCAGCCCGTAAATGTCCCATTGCTGGGATAAAGGCCTCCTCTCCCTTTGAGGAGAAGGTTTGGAGCATATTCCACCACGCTGCTCCAATGCGGGTTGGCGGAATACACATGTGGCAGAATTTCGTTGAAATTAGATACATGCAGGTTTCATCACGATGTTTTCCTTCACCGCCGAGCACGAGATGAATTATAAACACAAATTAAGCACATGAAATTTCAGTGGCGCCTGCCTGGGTTTGAACCCGAAATCATCGGTTAAGATGCACGCGTTCTAACCACTGGGCCATCTCGGCTTCTGTCACATACTGAATATGTACTTGTCACTTTGGTACTTTTGGTAATACGAGAACTAGAGGTGGAGGCCCCTTATCAAACGCACCCTAGATAAGTTACATATTGATTAACGAATTGTAGAAAACACCAAAATTTATATAAAATTGCTGCACAACCCGACTGTTTAAGTTGATACAAATATCCTTTCAAATCAAATCAAATCAAATCAAAATACTCTTTATTCTATACCAATAAACATATACTTAAGTCACGTTCAAGAAATATGCACAAGAGGCGGCCTTATCGCTAAAACAGCGATCTCTTCCAGGCGACCTTAAGGTAGAGGAAAGAAACGGATATAGAAAGAGGTAGGGATGTACATAGCAGATATAAACATAATATATAAACACATTACAGTGAAATAATAATAAATTTAAAATAAAATAATGTACTCGATGGTAGGGCTTTGTGCAAGCCCGTCTGGGTAGGTACCACCCACTCATCAGATATTCTACCGCCAAATAACAGTACTCTGTATTGTTGTGTTCCGGTTAGAAGGGTGAGTGAGCCAGTGTAATCACAGGCACAAGGGACATAACATCTTAGTTCCCAAGGTTGGTGGCGCATAGTTGATGTAAGGAATGGTTAATATTTCTTACAGCGCCTTTGTCTATGGGCGGTGGTGACCACTTAACATCAGGTGGCCCATATGCTCGTCCACCAACCAATGCCATATAAAAAAAATGTACTGTACTTGATATCCAACATGCATACACATATGTATGTATATATTTAGATTTAGAACTTAAGAAAGAGTTATAAATTAACTTATATCCTGAATTGAAGTTTCCTGGAAGAGCCAGTACTATATTGGCCCTAGGCAAAGATACAAGTTAATCTTTAGGTGGCTACAAAGTCTGTAAAAGTAATATCTGAGAAATCTTTCAATAGATTTGGTCGATATGTGTCATATATGTAGTATTAGCCAATTAATTATTTAAGAGAGTATCATATTTATGTGACATTTAAGTACATTTTGTGATAAAGAACTTTCGCATTTATCCTTCTAAGAAATTAAAACAATGAACTTAATAAAAAAGAAGATGTTTTTCCTAGATCATTATCACCTGGCCTATTTTGACCATGTATTTATTTGGATAAGGGTTATTATTATCTTTATAAAACACCTTCGCATATAATAAATTATTTTAGAGCAAATTTGATATCCATAAAAAAGTTATAACAGAGCCAACCATAAACGATAGAAAGAAGCTGTCGCGGACGTTTTTTTAGAATTTTTAGAGGGTAACAGTTCTGACATACACATTATTTATTTAACCTTTTACGCAGCGCACTCAACGGAAGCTCTCAAAAAGAATAATTTTCCCCCGTTTTTTGCATCATATTTCATTGATACTCCGCTCCTAGTGGTCACTTAACTAAAATTAATTCATGCTTGATTTTTTTTCGTGCTTTTGACGTTAAAAGTCTGAATTTAAGGTGCATTTACGACCTCACGTACTCTTGCATCGCGTAAGTAAACGTACAGGGTAGATATGCTCACGATGAATTTTGTGCCCAAACGAGTGATACGTCTTAAAAGGATTAATAATGAACCATACTACGCGTCTTTTCCTCTTTGATTGTCTGATCAGCCTTACTGATCAGGTTATATATCAGTCAGTGTATATTCACTTGGTGGCTTCTTGCCAGCCCGTCTGGGTACCATCCACTCATCACATATTCTTCGCCAGGCAGCAATACTTTGTATCGTGTATCGTGAAAATATGCATACAACTAAAACCAATTGAGCGTACTCACGGTCTGTTAAGACAACAATTATAGCTAATTTACATCGGCTGTATTTATTTTTGTACTTGTACGTTTGTGGAATTTTAGTGTTGATAATGTTGGCACAAGGGACGTAACATCTGAGTCCCCAAAGTTGGTGAAGCATTGGTGGTGTAAAGAATGCTTAAAATTTCTTACCGTGCCAATGTCTATGGGTGGTAGTGACCACTAATCAGCAAGTGACCTATTTGCCTGTTCACCTAATACAAGTCAACAAGTCGTAAGCCTCATAAAAGTACTAACAAGACGAATGAGGCACTTGCGTCTCTTTACGATGGAACGATCGATTAGGACTAGCGATTTTATAAGAAAGACTCAACGATACGCCTCAAATTGAATGCATTTATCGAACCTTAGTCCATTTAAATTGCTCTACAGTAAAAAAAAAACAAAATCTTTTTAATTTCTTCTGAGCAAAATAACATCTAAACGACCTACTACTACCAAAGAGCTCTAAATCATTCAGTACCAACATTAACAGAAACAACACACAACAAACAACACACAAAGAGACTTCAAAGCTTGTCTGAAACGTGATTTCGTTTGCTTTTCAGAGCTTACATTCATTAGAATATAACTAGAGGCGAAGTCTGTCTGAAAAACTCATGATTATTCCGAAGAGAAAAATATATTTTTAGTCCAGATTTATATCAAATGTTAATGAACTAATATGGTATTCCATTTTCAAATTATTTAAATACCAAATTTCAATTTTTTTAAATTTAATTACTTTTCATGTTAAATGATTAAATTTCATACATGTAAACCCTATACCGGTTCGATATGATTATATCGAGAGGCACAGGTAATAAACTCGGAAGTTTATAGAAGAGATCGGTTGTTGCCATCGTCGTCTTAACTTATTCTGGGGTCCTAGAGCACATGAGAATATGAAAAGTAAAGGTACGAGTTTAACTAACTGAAGGTTCCGTACCATAAACTTTGATATTGCCGAATCACAATAAGCAGAAATAGATTCGAAAATTACCAGTTTTTTAAATTACCGCTCAGTCATATCGTCATATTACATTTTTACATTAACAGCCTGTAAATTTCCCACTGCTGGGCTAAGGCCTCCTCTCCCTTTGAGGAGAAGTTTTGGAGCATATTCAACCACGCTGCTCCAATGCGGGTTGGTGGAATACACATGTGGCAGAATTTCATTGAAATTAGACACATGCCTAATGCCACAGGTTTCCTCACAATGTTTTCCTTTATCGCCGAGCACGAGATGAATTATAAACACAAATTAAGCACATGAAAAATCAATGGGGCTTGCCTGGGTTTGAACCCGAAATCATCGGTTAAGATGCACGCGTTCTAACCACTGGGCCATTTCGGTTCATATACTTTTATATCCTCATATATTCTCTTAATATTTTTGTTTATCAATCTAAAATTAAAAAAAAAAAACAAATTATGTAACATAATATACTACCTTTCGGGTTCCTAGGGAATGTGGGCATACGACCAGACCAGAGACCAGGTACTGACCTGGGTCTCGTGTGCCCACATTCCCTTATGGTAAAGACGGTACTGACTATTTAACTCTTTGTAAATGATGTGTTATTATGACATTAAGTGATGGTACTTTTTTTTTTAAAGAAAAACCTACTGAACTACATAAAATTAAATGATTTGTTCCGGAAAATAATGAATACGAATACTTTTCGCATATTTAAATCAATATTTTCTAATGTTCTTACATATTAATATTTTTTTGATATAAGATATAAATTTATTAAAACGCAGATTTACAAATATCACCGGAATTATGTAAAAAATAACGATTCCCTCGCCCCAGGATGTATTGACTTCTCGGAGTTTGAAACTTGGATACAAAAGAGTTAAAGAGTTATTTCATACAGGAAAAGTTGTTCAGGCTTTCTAAGCCCGAAGGTTTTTTATATTTATAGGGAAGAAAAAGTCCCTCGGGCCTAGACATACGCACATTGTTACGGTTTACTTGACTTCGAATATAATACTTTTAAAGCCTATTCGTATTTTATTATTGCTTGCATCTTAATTATTGTTCCAAACAAATAAAATCAAAGTATTATTTATTCAAGTAGACTCATAACATTTTTGAATCGTCATGTTACACTGTTGATTAATTCAAAGCTACCACCGGTTCGGAAAGTTGATTCTACCGAGAAGAACTAGCAAAAACTAAGTTGTTACTCTTTTCCACCATTTAAGTTACAGAGTATGACCGTAGAAGTCAATAAATACTGAGTCCACGCTTTTTTTATCTTTAATATAATCTAGTATGGAGTAATATGCCTTATTTATTAATTTTACCAAAATTAAATGAGTGAAGTTAAATAAATCTTTGATATTTTTTAGCTCAGCTATCTTCTATACTATAGATAGTTCTTGATTAGTATGTATCTAGATATAATACATCAATATTCTACCTCACATCTTATAACCACTTTCGTTCGCAAGTTCGCCATTTTTTTACGAATCCATAATGAGAATCATAGATCCAAGTTGACCTTGAAAAATTGACTTGATATATATATATATAACGATTCAATGACAAACTTATTTAGCGACTACGATTCCCAGTAGATTAATCAGAAGTTACTTTATATATTTTTTGATGAAAAAAAACTTAGTTCTGAGACTATTTCCAACGATCTCATTTATATTTGAAATAAGACAGACGTAGGCGTAAATGTCTTGTAAGCCTACGCTCGTCTAAGCATGGCCGCTTTGCTGAAAATATCCTTGAGTAGAATTCATTATAAATTTGATATCGAGAGACACGTAAATTTTCAGTTAAATTTACGATGGGATCACATTACCGAGAAATTGATCAAAAACCCTGTCTCAGAATCGTTTATCGGTGAATTGTTTTAATTACACGCCCGTTATATAATAACGAACAAATATATATATATATATATAAGTTACATGTTTTATATTCGAATTTTTAGAAAAAATTAACTCTAACATCTACATTTAATTCAGTTCTATAAAATGAATGATTCCAAAATGCAGCTTGTAAAAGCCTCTTTAAATAAAGTATAATTTGATTTGATTTATACATAGGACGTTTATAATCAGTGGCGTAGCTAGGTGGGTAAGGGCCCCGGTGCATAGAAATAGAATCGGGCCCTCGCCCCCTCTTTAACGTATATTGGCATTCAAAATTATAGATAGTAATAAGAATGGGATACAGGATACAGTGAGTTGAACATATAATTAGTAAGTTAAATCCATACTTCATCTCTATTCTAAGCTCTTTTCATAGCTTAGGTTTGAGGGCCCCCAGACCTCAGGGGCCCTGGTGCACAGCACCACCTGGCCATACGATAGCTACGCCACTGTTTATAATATAGGTAGGAGGACGGGTCAATGCCACCTGATGCTAAATTGTATCGTAAGAAATATTAACCAACCTTGGAAACTAAGAAATTAACTCTCGTGCCTGTAGTTACACTGGCTCACTCAACATTAAAACCGGAACACAACAA
Source organism: Vanessa atalanta (assembly GCF_905147765.1). Taxonomy (NCBI): domain Eukaryota; kingdom Metazoa; phylum Arthropoda; class Insecta; order Lepidoptera; family Nymphalidae; genus Vanessa; species Vanessa atalanta. The sequence continues at coordinate 7,023,597 of NC_061895.1, forward strand.
TACTGAATAATGTTGTTTGCATAAATACTCCTTACTTATTTTAATGAAATGTTAAAATCTATTTATTATATCCTTTAATCACCAAATCACCACCAACCTTTGGAACTTAGATGTTATTTTCCATACTTGAGGTTACGGGCTTTCTCACCCTTGAAACCGGAACACAATAAACTTAATATTGCTGTTTGACGGAAGAATTTATGAAGGGCGTGTGGTACTTACTCAAAAGATTTTTATACAAAGACCTTCCAAGTAATTCAATCTAGTCTTTATTTAACATGGCCATTTAAAAATGAGTCAAAAGCGAATAAAAGTTCCGATAGAACGAAACGACGCGTATTTTTGTTAATACGTAAATACGTCACTAAGTAATTGATATCAGCTTAATAACGAATTACATCGTACTAACAAATTGTTAATCACTACACATTTCCGGAAGTTCGTATTCGCTGATAGGTTTTGTATTCGCTTTTGTTGCTTCACTATAATGTTCCGAGTACTCCGTCTGCCTCGTGTTTTATAATATAAATTAAGAACCTGCTATATAGGTAGAATAGCGAATATTTTGATTTCTTTATTCATATTTCGCGTATATTAACATTTATAAGATTTATTCACAAAATGCAAATTTATTTCTACAAACTAAAGACCATACTTTACATAAAAGCTTTTAGCAAGCTGTATATCTTATACAGCCTTTGTGCCAGACCTCATTCGTTGTACTTGTTTTTTATTACAGTGGAGCCGCGAGAATGATGAATCTGCCAAATGAAGCAAATATTTGCCTCCAATACCAAATGACAGAAACAGCCTGTAAATTTACAACTGCTCGGCAAATACCTCTTCTCTCTTTGAGGAGAAGGATTGGAGTATATTCGAGCACGCTGTTCCAATGCGGCTTGGTGGATACATATGTGGCAGAATTTCGTTGAAATTAGACACATGCAGGTTTCCTAAAGATATTTCCTTCGAGAAGAATTGTAAACACAAATTAGGAACATGAAAATTTGGTGATGCTTGCCTGGGTTTGCACGCGTTCTAACCACTGGGCCATCTTAGCTCGCCAAATTACATATTTATACCTTATTATTTTTCCTCTCAAATAGGTTTTATAATAATAGTATAAAAACATAACTGCCTCGTTGGACGAGGATATATAAAAAAAAAAATTGTCAAATATGACATCAAATATTAAAAAAAAACCCGCTGAGTTTATATTTTGTGTTTGTTTGTAATTCATTTATCTTTTAAAAATTTTACCCAACCCCAGAAGTAAAGCTTCTTTAAAAAATGATTCCCTAAAGAGGTCGAATTAATAATGTAAATCATTTACAAAAGACTGAATTCATAATCTCTTTTGAAGCCAGCTTAACAGACCTATTACAGTAATTAAGAAAAAGGAACTATAAATAAATAAACAGAATAACCTAGTTCTGTAGTCATAAACTTGTAATATAAAAAGCATTATCGTTAATGTTGAGTATAGCAGTAAAACATTGACCCTTGCCTTTGTTTCACGGCGACCCTTGTACGAGGGTTGTTAGTAAATCTTAATTTATGAAATGTGTTTAAAACATTACGAATTTAACAATGTTTTGTTTGAAATTATGAACAATGGTTTCCTTCTTATATTATACACAGTGTGAGTATGGTTAGAGCTTTCTATGTAAAAGAAACTTCGACCAGTGAACGAGTTAAAATATTTTTGGAACATGTTTTGTTTCACAGAACGAGTAGGTACTCGTCTATAGGTATAGAAGGTTTGTAATCCTCTCTAAGGTTAATTGACACTAAGTGGCACTACAGCACAGCACATCAACTTATATACAAAAGCAGAATAATAATTTTAAAATATAAAACTGACTGAAATGTATCTGCACTCTACACCGATAGTATTGAGCTTCTAGGAGTTACTTAAACATCCAAACTCAACTTTGGACAATGCATTGAATCCAAAGCTAAAACTGCTGGCAAAAAACTTGACATCCTCAATAAGGTCAAACAGTCCTTCATTCGATTTTATAGCTTCAAAAATATTTTACCGTCTAACAAATCGTAGGTGTTCTAAAAAAAAATTACGGCATCCGATAAAAAATGATTTTTATCTCCGAGACCCTTACGTCTCTCGTCCTTGTTAACATACGCATTTCAGAATTTCCCGTCACAACTCGTTCGTACTTGATACTATGAGAGTACCTACTTGAATGTAGGGCTCTCGTGGACTTGATACATAGGCTTGATATTCACAATATTACTCAGCTACGTCGCTACGAAGAAGCGTTATATTTTTTTTAAATAATTATCATCGCTCATCATTTTGTTTACTTTACAACATTTATTTAGTTTTGATCTACTTTTTAAAAGTTTCATTTTATGAAATAATCAAATAAAATCAATTTTATTCAAGTAAACTTCACAATGAAGCGTTTTTGAAGCGTCGATATTTAAATACTACCACCGTTTCGGAAAGCAGCTTCCAGCGAGAAAAAACAGCAAGAAACTCGCACTAGCTGGCTTTATCCGTACGAAATTTATAAGACTACGTAATATATAAGTAATAAGTACACAAATCGTAACGCCCCATTTTACCCCTTCGAGGAGTAAATTGAAAAAACTATTATGTACTTCTCCGAAACTCTAACTATCACCATACCAAATGTCAACTGAATCTGATTTAAGCGTAAAGAGGTAACAGACAGACTTACTTTCGTATTTTTAATATTAGTATAGATTGCTTTTATATCTTTTAAACTTTGTTGTTTCAAATTTCCTCTATTTTTCTCTGATTGGATTTCAATTGTTGTTAATCAATACTGTTGTTTAATTTTAAGCAAACAGTGCAAACTTTTTAGAAGTACTAATATGAAATTTAAATTTAAACCGTTTCTACATTAACCCCAACTAATATACGAAACAATGAGTAATAAAACAGAATTAGTTTTTAGTATTGAAACGTTATTTTACAACACTAATAAATTAGACAGTTTGACCGGCTGTCTTGGTATGGGCATGTCATGCGTAGGAATGAGGACTATGTTGTGAGAAAGGTTATGACAATGAATGCGGATGGATATAGAGGTAGGGGACAACCCAAGAAACGATGGATGGATTATGTGAAAGACGATATGGTTAGAAAGAATGTTACTTGTGAGATGACGTCCGACAGAGAAGTATGGAAGAAGAATACATGCTGCGCCGACCCCAAGTAAAATTAGGATAAGGGCAGGAGGATGATGATAATAAATTAGACAGCTTATAAATACGAAGGTGTATAAAATTTATACTTATACGAGGTACATAATGAAGCAGAGTTAAAGCCCAAACATAATATATTAAAACTTACGCGCCAGATTAAAAATAACAACTGTTTAACATCACAATTGTTTTATTTTTTATAAATTAATAAAACAAAATGGTATAACAATATATCTACATTCCATGTAAATAAATATTACCCTTAACACTTCGCAAATGGAAAAGGTAGTTTTAGAAATAACACGAGATATTTGAATGAACGCTTGAAAAAATTACGCGGCGTGTGTTTTACGATGTATTAGGGCGACAGTAAGGGCGCAAAGATCGATCGGCGAATGTTCATACCATCTCATTGGTTAAAAAATATCACGACATAAAAATATTTTCCTGTACTGTAATTTATCGTAACAAATATATTAAATGTTTTACTGAAAATTTGTGTAAAGGGGCTGGTTTCTGAATCGCGCTAGCGTTTGGTTCTCCCCAGTATACATATATAGGGTTTCGACGGTAAAAATATTATATTGTTGGCATGTTTGAAACTTCATGATTTAATGTAATTACTACGTTGTGGTAATAAGTGTCAAATCAAATTACGGAAGTGAGTGAGTTGAGTGTTACATAAACACAATAAAAAAAAAATAAGGAAAAAAAAGCAAAGGTATCGAAAACTTAGTTATAAAAATTAAATTAATGTCTGTATGTTTGTCTTCTATTCGTTTGCGTGCGTTTGTATTTACATTAGTTCTTTAATTGTAAACGTTTTATGGTGACCCTACCTTGCTAAACCAGGACTGGTTGCTTATTTGAATATTGTTTAAAAATAAATATATAATAAAATATTGTTTAAATTATCATTTTGATTTGGCCAGATAGATTTTGATTAACAGATCAAAATCAAAATATTCTTTATTCAAGTAGGCTTTTACAAGCACTTTTGAATCGCGATCCTTTGCCACCTTTAGTATAAAAAAATAAAAATAATAATTTAGAGTCGAAATAATTAAGCCGCATGTTATTTTACGAGTTTCTAAATATTGTTTATTATTTCACGAAAATACGTTCTAGTCTCAAGGGTTGACCTTTTAAATTATTTCGCCTCACGCAACTCGTGAAATGTAAATTTGCGGTCTTTCTACATAAATTCGTATAAACTTCAAGAGTCTACGTGATTAAACAAATAACGAAAAAAGATCTGTGGAAAAAACGAGTAATCAATAAAATTAAGGTAACGATCTATTCCGTAAGAAGGAACTTGAAACTCACCGCAGACCATTAGCAGCCCGTAAATGTCCCACTGCTGGGATAAAGGCCTCCTCTCCCTTTGAGGAGAGGTTTGGAGCATATTCCACCACACTGCTCCAATGCGGGTTGGCGGAATACACATGTGGCAGAATTTCGTTGAAATTAGACACATGCAGGTTTCCTCACGATGTTTTCCTTCACCGCCGAGTACGAGATGAATTATAAACACAAATTAAGCACATGAAATTTCAGTGGTGCCTGCCTGGGTTTGAACCCGAAATCGGTTAAGATGCACGCGTTCTAACCGCTGCCCATTTCGGCTCACCGCAGACCACGAGCGCAAAATATCAAAATCTGATATGCGACATTGACTATGTCAATTATGAAATATAAATGATAAACGTATCAAAATGGCATATCAACTTGTTTTTTATGTTATAGGTTGGCGGACGAGCATATGGGTCACCTTATGGTAAGTGGACACCACCGCTCATAGACAATGGCGCTGTAAGAAATATTAACCATTCCTTACACCGCCAATGCGCCACCAACCTTGGTGGAATATCAGATGAGTGGGTTGTACCTACCCAGACGGGCTTGTACAAAGCCCTATCACCGAGTAAATGATAAAATTTTGTCGGTTGTTAAGGTTTCGTGAGTCAGATACGAAGCGAATTACAAAATCGCACTGTTGGGCAAGAAACATTTTCAGATTCACATTTATCTATACTAATATCATAAAAGCGAAAGTAACTCTGTCTGTCTGTTATGCTATTTATTACGGTTACACCACTGAAACGAATTTGTGAAATTAGCTATATGATGCAAGTATGAACTTCATGGAAGAATATAGGTTATATATATATATATATGTCGGAGCAGGATGCCGAACAGTTGGGTTCGGGGATTGATCCGACATTTGTAAGACTATGCGGGCGTGCAATGGAGATATTCACAAAATAAAACGTATTTAATATCGTCTAATCACTGTATTAATTGGTTCAATAATCGTACACCACATATATCAAAGGATTACAATAATTCATCTCGATTAAGAGCAAATGGGTTTGCAAGCAACCATCGCATTCGAATCGCCCGTCAAAACATAACGACTCGCATTGCCATGACACTTACAACTCCATTCGGGGTGACCCGCTCTTAAAAGTAAATCAGCCATCAAACATTATTGCCAACTATTCGGTTCATTAATTGTCCAAATCAACAACTAAAGTAACGATTTGAGTTTATCGAGATATCTAAACATATATTACATTAAAAATTCGTAATCCGTCGGAACCTCTTTTGTGGGACCTCTCTCTTCTAGAGACCCCAGAGCAGTTGCCCCGGTTGTCCTCCCCTAAATTCGGCCCTGACTAACATACGGACGGAAACTAGTATTAATATAAAACTTAAGAGTGTTATATAATACTCAGATTTCACCAGTCCGATTTGATAGCCCATTCATTGAGAAATGTAATAGGCTATAATCGGTAGTCTCGCAACGATTCAAGAAGATAACCTCCAAACTAGCTATTATATAATTAAAGGTATAAAATATATAAAGGCTCAAAAGGCTGTATTTTATAATGAAACTTTACAAAATACACCCTTTTGAGTGATACACAGGGGGTATAATTATGTTAATGTATCTCTTGTTCAGTGGTGGAATCTTTAAAGTTCTTTAGTTAGAAGCTTTTTATAAATAGGCTTTTTAACTTAGATTCTAAGAGTTACATTTGGACAAATGGTTAGTCACTGTAATTAGATGCTCGTATATAAAGGTTGTAGGTTCGATTACCGCTTAGACAAACATTATTTGTTTGTGTTAGTACTAGACGGTAATCTGACGTGAGTCGCAAGGACGCATGCCCCATTACTGGAGTGAAAATACTGTCAAGTTCCAAACTTCGGGCTCTGACTTACTCAAAACTAACGACTACCACTCAAAACTACCATTAATTTGAACTAAGGCTCTTGGTATTTGCAGCCGTAAGTTTAGACACTAATCCAACGGAGCAGTTAATTTAATAAATAACTTTACATCAAATATGAATCAGCCTAACGTAACGACCCCAATTTTCGAGCATTGTTTGTTTCAGACTCAGGTAATTATAAAAAAAAACGCGAAAATACGCTTAAGAAATAACAAATTGAAAATTTTAATTTCGTATCGCGATCAAAGTTCCCCATTTAGCGTATAATTAATATTTTCCTTCACAAAAACTGGCCTTTACCAACAAAATTATAAAAAATCATTTTGGTTAGTGCCTAGGAAAATTATTTTTAAACTCAGAAAACAATTGAAAGTTGGCGTTTATACTAAAATGCAATACAAAGCAAGCAAACACTACCATTAACTGCAAAAGCGTAGGTTAGGTTAGGTTAGCACATACTAGTGTTCTCGCTGACCCTAAATCAGAACCAGCGCAAGTTTTCTACAAATTAGTGGATAGTCTTTTCAAGAATAGATCTAATTAAGCAATGTATTCAGTTTAATATCTTGTAAGGACTATGAGGGTGGCTTTGTCTTGAAGCACAACCCCTCTTTAAAATAAATGATTTTAATATAAATATTGCTAGAGAATTTTCAAGGAAATAAGGCATAGCCAACATTTCCTACCCTCCAATTATTTGTCAAGGCTTGACAAGTGTCGAGTTGACGAAAGACGCTACGTTAGAGGGATCACGACATCCTCTAACTGACTTTTGTGCGGGACTTCGCGAGCGGTGGTCCATAGATAGTGGCTTTTGTAATATTCATGGTCCTGTTCATTTTATCATTAAATTATTTTAGTTGTTCTACGGTTTTAAGAAGTGTATGATTAGAAATATTCTTAACGTTTAAATTGTTATTCGGAATGATTATAATACATTATGCGGGCGGCGGCTAGTTCCCCATTTGCTAATTAGTGCAGTGAGTGAGTCCTTCCGTACAGGCTGTCAAATCGAATATAGTGATATAAGTTAGACATTTTTATTATATATTCCTAACAATACTATATGATTGATTATAAGTTCTTCCGATAACCATCAATATCGATATATCATATCTGCCAGACCCGAGATACTTTTTCTAACGACATACATATCAAACATAAATATCACGATACGTAGATCACGGTACGTAGATGACACTTTCACAATACTACCTAGTGATCTGACATCTGCATTTTTAGTACATCTCAATTCTATAAATAAAAACATTCAATTTACTATGGAATTAGAGGCAAATAATTCTTTAGCTTTCCTTGACATCCTTATTATCAGGAATCCTGACAATACATTAAGTCACACAGTTTATAGGAAACCCACACACACTAATAAATACCTCAATGGTGACTCGCACCACCACCCTAGTCAGTTAGCTACCGTTGGCAAATCTTTGTTTCAGAGAGCCCACCATCTCTGCGATGCTGAACACCTAGAGGACGAGCTACTTCAGGTCAAGCTTGCACTCCACCAGAACAAGCTGCCCGTGCCTCGCCAGCATCGCAGAAGCCGTATCAAGCCACCCACAGTTGAGCGACAACCTGCATTTCTACCATATGTGAAGGGAGTTACAGACAGGATTGGCAATATCTTGAAGCGAGCTTCGATTAAAACCATTTACAAGCCTCATAAGAAAGTGAGCCAGTTCTTGAGACCTATCAAGAGTAATATCCCTTTACAAACTGCGGGAGTATATAAACTCGAATGTGAGTGTGGTTTATCTTACATAGGCCAAACAAAGAGAAGTATCGGTACTAGGGTCAAGGAACATATAGGAGATGTCAAAAATAGGCGTTCTTCAAAGTCTGCAGTCTGTGAACATGCTCTGGATAAACCTAACCATTTTATTCGATTTGATAAACCACAGATCCTCGCTAGAGAACACAGATTCATTCCTAGAATGATACGCGAGGCTATTGAAATTCAAAAACATCCGAACTTCAATAGAGAAGATGGTTGGAGACTTTCTAACACTTGGGATCCACTTATTAAAAATTTAAAATCCCAAATCCAACAGACTGCAAGACCTAAAGATACAGTTAGTGCCTTCTGCGTGCAACCGGAACGCTATTCAAGATACCAATTAAGAAATCGTTGGCGGTAGTTGTAAATAATATTTCTTTTTAATTCAAACAGACAAATGTCACCTTAGTCTGCCCGTGACCACGAACACTGCAAAGTGCTCGAAACGTCGGGATGTTAAAATAATTAATATACGCGATTAAATCCGTTAAAAACTAGTTTTATTTCAATGTGTAATAATCGCGAAAATCTAAGACAACATTATGAAATATAGCTCTTATATGGACTTATGAATTGTCACGTCACAGGATTACATTAAGGATAAAGTAACCGATTATATTTACGTGGTTGTAGGGCTTTGTGCGAGCCCGCCTGAGTAGGTACCACCCACTCATTAGACACTACCGCCAAACAGCAATACTTTGAATTGTTGTGTTCCGGCTTCAAGGGTGAGTGAGCCAGTGTAACTACAGGCACAAGGAACATAACATCTTTGTTCCAAGGTTGGTGGTGCATTGGTGATGTAAGGAAGGGTTAATATTTCTTACAATATTAACCACTTACCATCACGTGGCCCAATCGCCCGTGCCAATAGCTATATTATAAATGTCCTGTATATAAATCAACGAATCAAATTAAATTAGTTATAATTCACATAATAATTAGTAATTATTATGAGAATTATAACTATTATATTATGTACGTATACGTAACATTATGTCCTTAAATATAAACAAATATGAATTAAAAATAGTAACAAATAAATCGTGACCTATTGGAACGGTGGTAAGAATGCTGGCAGAAATTTGTCCAAAAAAAAAAAAAAAGCTTTCACGAATTCCATTTTTGAAACGTCATTTTATCGAATTGTTTTAAATGTATAGTTAACATATCAAATGTAATCATGAGAATAAAGTAACGAATTCCACGCCGTAATTTTTTAAACAATGAGTGAATAAGAACGAAAACGTCAAAACCCCATATCGCTTACTCATTCACAAATCTCCTTCAATTTTATGGTTTATTACACCTTGACACGAAGACTAGTCGCTATCTCTTAAAAGCGTTACAACCCATTGAATAATGGCAACAGTTTAAAATATATTACTCTGATAACACGCGTTTCGATGCCTTTAATTTAATTAGTAACGACACAATTACAACTTTATATATCACTCGTTTTCGTCCGCATATTAGAGGGGGAAGGGGGGGGGGGTTAGGTATGTCTTTAACTGTTTCTAAGTACCTTGGGGTTCAAGCTTACTTCATACTAAATTTAATTAAATTCGATATTACCCATGAAAACGTAACAAACAAACAGACAGACAATTTTTTTATATAAAAACACGGAGCGGGTTTTAGTATATATTATGGGTAGTAAAAATATATATGTACATTTAAATAACATACAAATCAAAGATAAGATGCACCAAAAGCGTTGACCACAGGCCTTTGATAGCAATATTTAAAAAAAAAAGTATTTTCTAACGTACTTCGCTTTGCAATATTGACTTGACGTAACTATTAATATAACTTAACGCGAGTTTCACATAAGTGATGAGAGTCACATATACATATATATGAGATTTGGAGTACCAAAAATGAATCAACATCTCTGATGGAGATGATTACTTGAATAAATAAATTTTATTAAAAATATAATTGATTTTGATTGGTGAAAATTATATTATATTAAAATCTGAGAGTTTCCTCAATGACGTTACTGCAATCTCGAAAGTATTTTATTTTATTTGTACCTTGCAAGTGTTAATAGGTATTAAATTATCATAATCAAAATTTTTAGGATAAACTTATTGGACGATACATTTCAGACCTAGGCTATACTTTTTAGTCCGTTTTATAAACATAATATGTATGAACTCATTTTTGTCGTTTTATTATTTTACTCTATACGCGGTTATTTTTCTAAGCTATGTTCAAAATTGCAAGTCGCACAATAGCTAGTTGGAATAAAATCGATCGGCAAAAGGCAATAAAGCCAGCCAGAAGAAAATACAGTTCGTTTGTGTGTAACGTACTTTCATTGGAATACTTTAAGGGCTTAAGCCTTGAATTTTCCATTACTCAAGTAACTTGAGAATTGAGGACAAAAAAAATCTTAAAAATAAGTAAAAATGAAATTCCTAATCACAATTTTCCTTTCAATAGGTATATAAATAATTTCTTATACTTCTTTAGTCTTGTATTTTAATTTCGAATCTAATATCGGCTTACTATGAACTCTACATTATAAAATCTAAAATAAATAACTTAACCTTACTGACACAGATAATTAATAAATAAAAAATACATTAAATAAATTTATTCTTAATCAGTCCGTTCTTTATAGTTCCGTGCGGTTTTTTTATTATTACTATGTATAGGTAAGTATTCCTTAAATTTAATAGAATTATATGAAATTTATTAACATTGACGCCTTAATTATATACAAAAAACAATTAAAAATAGTTACTATACAAAACGTGATCGCGTGGGAAGGTAACAAGAACGCTAGCCGAAATTTCCCGTTGAATCAAATTCCGTTTCTCTGGACAAGAAATGAACCAGACCTCCTTATTAAAGTCAAGCTCAAACTCAAATTCCTTCATTCATTATAGGAACATTACACTTACTTATTGATAGTCAAATTAAACACTACCACCGGTTCGAAAAAGGAAATACCCTGACCTGAGAACAACAGGCGAAAAAAACACAGCGGGTCTTTTTTTTTGACAATTTTCTTATGTACACAATTGAATATGAATATAAATAGCCAGGAGGCGATCGTTTTAATAATTATCGTTTTAGAAACTTAACAACGACATCTATTCAACAATTTATTGGCAGTATTCCCAAATGACAGTCACAGGAATGAAACTGGATCAATAAGAACGCGCAAGAAAATGCCGGAAGGCTCTTTGTAATTCAATACCGTTAAATATGATAACAGTACAAATTAAAATAACCATTTTCTACAATATTTTTTTGTGGTGTGATGACTTTATTTATGCCATTATAACCTATATATCCCTGAACAGATTTGGATGTATGATCGTATATAAATCTATTAATTAATTTATTTCGAGTGTTCGTGTTGTTTAATTTATAAGGTTTTTTTACTGTCTATACATTAATATATAAATTAGGCAAAGACTGAATCTCTTGATGTTTCAGACCGAATACAACCACAATGTTCCAATGGGGTAGAATTTGCCTTTTTTAAATAGTATTTCGCTTTCTTGAAATAAATCTTTTCTTGAAATAAATCAAGCAAGCTTACAGTCGTGTATAGCTCTAATGTAAAAACAATAACACTATGACCTTGACCTGTTGATGCAGCCAAGTATTTATCCGATGTTACTTCTTAACGACAAATAGCGTCTTAAGCGATTTTTGGAGCATACTTTAAAGAGCACTTTGCTTTATAGTAGGTATTTAAATATATATTTGCTTATTGTTTGATATTTTTTGCAATATTATATACCTTCAATTCATAAAAGCAATGTATAATTATTCGTTTATATGTATTGACAAAGGAATCTACAAAACGTGATACAAAATAAAGTCGCTTCCGGAGTCTCAACGAATTTTAACGCGGTTTACATCAGTAAACAGAGTCACGATAACAGTTTGTATGTATAATATATTATGTATATTTTATTACACAAGGCTAATTTCAACTTTCCTAGCTTTAAAAAAATTTTTTTTAATGTTTGTGTTTTAATAAAAATGTACTACATAGACCCTTACTGTACACGTAGCTGGTTATAAATATAAATACGAAAGTACATCTGGCATTTCGACTAAAACAGAACGGATGTTAATTAATTCTCACAGTGTTAACCTGCGACCGGGATAAAAATGAGAAAGTTTGTGTATAACTCAATCACAAACGAACGACTAGCTATGTCCCTATGTCATTTAGCACATAATGCCAATATATTTAATTTATTTTTATTCATATAAGAATTATTAACATTAAATCCTTAAATATATACAAATATTAATTAATAATAATGACGGTATAAATCATTACCGCGTGGAATGGTGGCAAGAATGTTTGTAGCATTTCCCCGTTGAATCGAAATTTCGAGCCTCTGGGCATAAAACAAAAAACCAGCTCTCCTGTCACCAGTGGAGGCAATGAGGCGAGGTCTTATACTTTTAATGAAGATTTTTGCACTACTACTCCAAGGTCTAAGTGTTTCAACAGCAAATGGAACAAAAACCTAATATAAATATTTTTTATTTTATTAAATATACATTTTTTTGTATATTCTACTTTATTAAGAACATACATTTACAGCCTGAAATTTCCCACTGCTGGGCTAAGGCCTCCTCTCCCTTTGAGGAGAAGGTTAGGAGCATATTCAACCACGCTGCTCCAAAGCGGTTTGGTGGATACACATGTGGCAGTATTTCGTTGAAATTAGATACATGCAGGTTTACTCAGGATGTTTTCCTTCACCACCGAGCTCGAGACGAATTATAAACACATATTAGGCACATGAAAATTCAGTGGTGCTTGCCTGAGTTTGAACCGGCATTCATCGGTTATGATGTACATGTTCTAACCTCTGGGCCATCTCGGCTTATGTGGGGGACAATTTGGCAGACGTTAATTAAATTAAACAATGTATTTATTTATAAAATAAATTCTATGAGAGGGATTATGAAAACTCCTTGCTATTTTTTGCGTTTTAATTATAATAAAAGTTACTGTTATTTTATCAATTTATGAATTATTCTTATTTTTATTAGTTAGATTATATACGATATGCTTATTATATTTTTTTAAAAGACCCCAAAGCTACTTAACATTTTTCAAAAAACTTATGAGTTTATTTATAGAAAAGTAAAATAAATAATAACATAGTATATTGTTATTAAAACAAATGAATTCAATAGAAGATTCATTTTTTTTTTTAATAACAATATTATCAATTTCAATGTTTGACAGCTGACAGGATCGACGTCGCAATTTTTAAATTTGATAAAAGAACACAGATAATAAACTCATAAGTTTTTTGAAAAATGTTAAGTAGCTTTGGGGTCTTTTAATAAAGTATAATAAGCATATCGTATATTTTGTAACTAATCATACAGATAAATTGATAAAATTTATTATTATAATAATAATATATTACGACGTACGCACTGCGTGAATTAAAAAAGCGTCTTGCCGTTAGATGTCACGGCTTACGAGTCGTCAGTCGCCAAGGCACGTCAATAGATATTACACATCAATATAAAACATTTAAAAACAAGCTTTTATTAAATACATGCACTGCAATAACTCAACACTAGTTCAAGATTGAATTTTCAATAGCTCAGAGCGCGTGCCAAATTCAATTCAATTGGTAAAGCTAATTTAAAATTCAGTTGTAAGATATGATACAATTGATTTTTTTTTAAATCTAAATGAATAATAGTCAATTGTATAAAGTTGATCTTCTAATAAATAACGTTAACAGTAATACACAAACAAAAATGATTTTAAGAATAAATTTGCTAACGAAATTGTTATAGCTGCTATAAAAAGTTTCGTAACTTTTCGAGTGAAAATGTTGCAAGTATTCTTGCTTATCTGTGATATAACGCTTAACTAAAAGTTTTTACGTAAAGTGAAATAAGGGCAAACGTCTTCCGATCTCTTAAGAAAAAAGTTTCAAACTTATTCCACAACACTGGTCTAGTGGTGAATGTTGAAAATATTTGTGGCAGAGATTCATCTAACACATGCAAGTTTATGTAAACTGTCTTGATGAATTTTCAACGGAAATTAAGGACAGCGATGCTAACCCGCAATTAAGCCCACAATCGGTAAAGACAAGTATGTGTGCAACCACAGATGCACTCTATATTCAAAGGAAAGAGTTCAAGCCTGGGACCAACCGGTTTACGTACTTCGGAAAGCCGACCTTCCTAGTAAGCAAGCCATCCAACTTCCAGCCTCCAGGTTGTTAATGAGATTTTTGCGACAGAAAAGGTCAGAAACTTTTAAACAGCCCGATCTGGGGTTTTGACACCAGGACCAATTCGACATTCGAGATTTATTTCTGATGGTGGTGATGGAATAAACTCCAAAACGTATCGACAAAGGCAGAGAGGTCTTTTATAGATGCTTTACGTTGAATCATCCGATTTCTGACAAAATATTTAGTTTTATACTAATTCCCACATTTTTTAATATTTGGAAATATTGTATAACTTTACGTACATGCTTGGTAATCGGTTAACCTAATTTCCGATGTCGGTATTACTTAGTTTATTATTATTTTCCACATGTTTTGTGTTAAAAAAAATAACTTAACGTACACCAACTTGGCTTGGTAATCGGATTGAATTCTTCGCTAGGACCTGTATAGTAATCGCATTGCGTCTTCATGGCTCGCTTAATCTCCTCAAAGACTTATTGTACCGACTTTGTTTAAGAGTAGGTTTTTTTCAACATTAATAATGGTCGCACATGTTGAAATTCAACTATAATTATTACAGATATGCATTTGTTTGTTTCGAACATTTCTGTTCTTCTTTTATTTGATAAGAAACTAAGGCTCGTCAATAGCTACAAAAAGAAAGAAAATCGTTTGAGACACAGCGAAGAAAAAGTACTGATCTATTGTCTTTGTGCGTTTATATATATAGTTATAAAAGTTTTATTTCTATCAGGTCTTAATCCAGGATGCAGGGGGTGCCTACGTCACGG
Organism: Vanessa atalanta; assembly: GCF_905147765.1. NCBI lineage: Eukaryota > Metazoa > Arthropoda > Insecta > Lepidoptera > Nymphalidae > Vanessa > Vanessa atalanta. Next base: position 7,038,817 of record NC_061895.1, read on the forward strand.
GTGACGCACGTCTCAATTTTTTTCTTATGATTTTTACATTTTTTCAACCGCTGACCATGTACAACGAATTTTTTGAAGAAGCCTGTATTGTTTTGTTATGTTAAATGGTTCAGCTCCGAATATTTATCGAAGTTGTGTTAAGATTTTTCTTTTTGTAAACTCATGTTACGTGTTATTTTATTAATGAAGATATTAATATTAAACCATAAAACGGTTTAGAGAAAGAGACAAACTCCATACAATATAGTTATTATACGTTTTGATGATGTTTTTTTTGTAAAAATATATTCCATCCGTCCTTGGACATCTATAACCCAAGTGTTGCAGATGTCCATGGGCGGTGGACTTTCCAAGAGATGAGCATCCTGCCCTTTTACCATCTAAAGCATAAAAAATACCCCTTATCCCTGAGTTTCAGATTAATCTAGAATATAAATCTTACATAGATAATCGTAACAGTTACGAAGAATTGTTTTTAAAGCAGGCTCAGCTAAAATGTATCGCCGGATGAGCGTGAGATTATCTTGTATTAGTCATTAACAAATTGCCTCCAAATCGGTGAACACATTTTTCATTAATTACTAGTATGTATAGTAATTATGTTTTTATTTTGATTAAATATAAAGATTTTGGGTTGGAAAAAAGGTTCCCGAATTATTATTTTTGCAGTTTTGAGGTTCTTGTATTCTAAATTCAAATTTACTTTAAATTTAATTTATATATATATATATATATATATATATATATATATATATATATGCGCAAGCGTGGCAAACAGCAAAGGATGTATTCCAGTTTGAAAGGTGAGCCAGTACAGGACACACAGAGCAGTTGTTGGTGAATTAAATATCTTACAGCGCCAATTTCTAAGGGCGGTGATGACCACTTATCATCATAATTACAGCATTTATTTTAAAAACTAGTAATTCATTAGTTTCTCTACCGTTCGATTTATCTTTAATACCGCATCTGAAGGTATAGAAAAAATTTAATGCGTGTTTCGCCGTGGCAACGACGACACGCAATACCGATGAAGCTAACGGACAAGGTACTGCAAGATTGGTTTCATCGTCCGTACTGGAAATAATTTCGTCCATGCCTAACAGCAAATAAGGATGACGACACACGAGGGTAACTGATTGGGCTGAATATATTCGAACTTGAATCAATTTCATAAATGAACAAATCATTTACCCGAGTCCCGGGGGCTAGCAATTATGTAATAGAACCTTTTAGAAAAATATAATGTTCATGTTCGTTTGTTATTTGAGTGATATAGTTTTGTTGCGTTCTACGTATTTATCACGCAAGTCCACTTCGCATGCGATGCTGTTATTAATTTCAAAGCGCTTTAGAACACAAAATCGATTTTTTACAACGTGCTGTGTTAAATTTACATTTATTATAAAAATAATGCTATTAATTAGTTAAATTGATTCTACTTACAGAAATCGGGACTATTTATAAATTTTGTAAACGAAAACCAATTTAATAAATAATAAATATTGGACAACATCATATACATTACTCCCATGATCCCAATTTAAGTAGCTAAAGCACTTGTTTTATGGAAAATCAGAAGTAACGACGGCACCATTTACACCCAGATCCAAGACAGCATAGAAAACTAATGAACTTTTTCTACATCGACTCGGCCGGGAATCGAATCCGGGATCTCGGAGGGCGTACCCATGAAAATCGGTGTACACACTACTCGACCACGGAGGTCGTCAATTTAATTGTTTTATAAATAAAGTTTAAAATCCAGTGAAGAATGAGAGGCAGGATCAACGGAATTCAATAAATTTATAGCCTATAATAATTTACGGATATCCACGTCGACTGGTCTTAGTCTCATAGTGATTCGTTCAGTAGTTTAAAGAAAACCATTATATATGTATAGGTTTAAATAACGTATTAGGATAAAAGTTATTTGCTTAACCGCAATAGTCATATAGTAAAAGCTGGTAAATAGTCAATAGCTTGACAAATATACTATTAACTCTAAAGGGAAACGGCTTATTAAAAAATAGTTGTCACTCGTGGCTTGACTCGCTTTTTTTCACGGGGTTCTCGCGAGGTGTGAGACAAAAAATTAGCCTATGTCCTTTAGAATTGCCTCCCAGCTACGATTAAGCTAAGATTATTTTTGCTGAACGTACCATAACCGTTAAATTATTTTAGTAGAATTGTCCCCAGTTTAAGCGACAAAATTTAACTAAAATTATAAATGCTGCAATACTGTAAAAAACTAAAATGGAAATGGGCTGGTCACGTTACACGTATGAAAGAATGAAATGAATGATAGATGATCAAATAAGATAACCATTTGGGAGGGGCCTTCAGGAAAAAGAAGTAGACCAGCGGGGAGGTGGCCCAACGAAATACTGCAAACAGTGGGTGATAACTGAATGGATAGCAATAGATAGAATTAAGTGGAGCAAAATGGGGGAGGTCTTTACTCTGCAGAGAGGTCCTTAATAATAGTAATTTGTTTTGTTTCTTATTTCTTATTATTGTTATTTTAATTTCACAAATTGTATTAGACATTGAATTATGTTATCATTACATAGTATAAAACAAAGTCGCTTCCCGCTGTCTGTCTCTGTGTATGCTTAGATCTTAAAAACTACGCAACGGATTTTGATGCGGTTTTTTTATTGATAGAGTGATTCGAGAGGAAGGTTTATATGTATAACACATGCATTATATAGCTGAGAAACACTGATAATTTTAGAGGTTTCTAATGTGATGTCGTAACACATTTTTTGCGCTTAAATTGCAAACGCTGGCCGAACTCTACGAGATAGATCAAAATAATGTACTACAGTATTCACGATGGTATATGTCTATCTCTAAGGGATAACCCACATTGCACCCGTGCAAAAAATAATAATTAAAAGGCGTTATTTCCGTTATTTTATCAATTATCAAATGACAACGGAACATACTCATATTGTCCAAGTGCATCGGTTATGTAATTGAAAATGCAGTAACAGCGAGCGTCGCTATCCAACGCGTATTTCGCTTAACGTTATTAAATTAACAATTGTGCGACTTCATTCGGACGGATGTCGTATCTAAGTAATAAATTATATTTAAACTCCAACCAGTTAATCCTTTTTAAGTACTTGATAAATTTTATTTTCATATTAAATTTGAATAAATTGACAATTTTCATTCACGTCGAGTTTTTAAATTAATACTTGTTTTTTTTTTCATCAATTTACCACAGACTAAGCGCTCTTGTTAAACTCAATTGTATATTTTTATTTGCTTAAAATTATTTAAAAATTAAACGCCAATGTACTTATGTCTGTTTTAAGATGCAGCATCATTTTTAAAGAGCACCATCTTATTTCGTTATATTGTTCAGTTATGATTTTAAACGTGAGTCAGAATCGTTACAGACCTCTAAGACCCTATGTTAAGACGTGATTTATATTTACATAACAGAGTTTATTGGCTAAGATCATTGCTAAATTGCCTTACTGAAATAAAATGGCATAATCAAATATGGATGAAATGGCAACCCTACTTTTTTTTTTAATAATTGAATTACATTTTTCTTGCAAAAAATTATTTATTATATAGTTACATAATATGATTATGTAATAATTATATATAATGCTTTTTTACTATCTAGTTAAATAGTGCCTATTATTGTACTAAAATATTTCGTCATAACAGTGAGAGAATCAGTTCTCTCAGACTGATGTATTGATTTCCTAACATTTATAAATACATTTAAATTGATCGTATAATAACAAAAATAAATTTGTTACTATAAATTGAATTGAAGTAAATTGATTAAATAATTCGCTTATGTTTATTAACTTAGTACAACTATCTCTAATTAATTTATATTATCTATAAATAAGTATGACATAGCTATTATACAATTACCGTTCCACATATATGCATTTAAAAGATAAAAAGTAAAAAATATATTATAGTTAGTTGCCTAGATACCAAATATGTGTCATTAATTATGGTTACACAATTACGCAATGAGAGTTTCATAATAATAATCCCTAATAATATTTCTACGAGCCTGTCAAAACTCATGGCGTAACCTTTTTAACTCGTACTTATTTCAGGCAAAGGTCCTTTCTTAAAGATCCGAAAAAGAAAAAAAAATAAGAAATATGATTTATGATTATGCAATAAAATTAAATCGATAAAATATTCCAAAATATTTTTCTAAATAGCATGTTATAATACTGAACAACTATAAGTATGATAATGATTTACATAAAACCTCACGTGATAATAATTTTATTTTTAAACACAAATCGAATTATACAAATTACGTTAGAATTAAATTGACTTACCTTTGACTCTATTTTCTACAGGCACACGTTGACATAGCAATATAATTCTCAATATCTCGAGATATTTACAATTGTATTTACACGTTCACGACTTTCAGCTTGTTACTGAGTTTCAGTGAAACGTCAGTTTTGTCCGCATATATTCTGCGCATGTACCCACAATGGCTTCGGGTCGATAGTGGCGTATGATAAGGTTTTAACTGCACCGTCCATTGCTATGCAGCGATATGCAACGCTATAGCACGCGATGTTTTTTTTTTTATGAATTTCTTTTGTCATTATATTTCTTTACATTATATATTAGAAAATTTTCACAACATTTTGTTACTTTTTCGCTATATTCGCAAAGGATCGATGAAAAACTAAGAAAACTTTTTTTCCGTAATAAAAATAAAAATATAATAAAAATATTCTTAAATGCGAGCAAGAAATCTGGCAAATATTATTAACGTAAATGTTTAAGATTAATTTAATTATTAATTAATTATGAAAAATAGAATATTTACTTTATAAACTTTCTATTTATTATTCTTGTAACATACGGTAGCGTAGCGTTGTATATGAGTTGCGTAGCACTACATTAAGTGGACGATCAGACTATACTTCGCCCCCATACCGGGTGACATTGTAAAAACGGGGTAATGTTTAGAAACGAGGTCACCGTTTTGTATTAGCCCGCGTTTCCGTTTAAGGTTGCCAGCTTTGAATTCTTGTTGCCATATCTAAAAAATTAAGTCTTACTGTTATTAATAACCGAGCCGTTTCAAATATCAAAATATACCCTTTTTTATATTATATTCAAGTTTTTAATTAAATAAAACATATTAAAAATATTCAATGTTGTTAATGTGTCTTTTAAAAAGTACAAAAACATTACCGTACTGAATACTCGAATTATAATCAAGCTAAGATGTAAAATACAGACTCTAAAATGTATTGGTTAACATTGATTATTGCATAGGTTATCTCTTATCAGGATAGGATTTAGGTCAGGCATCCGAAGCTACAGGCCAATAGGTTTCTGACTTGGAACACCACCGTGCTTTAAGCACAGCTTTCCGTTTGGTAAGGGATTAGTTCGGTTTACGAAGCATTTCTTGTCCAACGAGTTTAGCTAGGCTTTTCCGCCACGGTTTTCCAAATGATACAATAAAAAGGGCTCTTCCTACCTGGATTAGTCATGATGGCGACAAGAGAACTGATGGCCTGATACTGGTTCCCTTGGAACGAGGAACGGACGCGTTGACAGCTGACACACTGTTTTATGTTTTATATATTGCTGAGTTTCTTTCGCCGGTTCTTCTCAAGTCAGGGTGTTCCTTTTTCCGAACCAGTGGTAGTGTTTAATTTGACCATCAATAAGAAAGTGTAATACTTCTATATTAAATAAAGGAATTTGAGTTTGAGTTTGAGTTTGACTAGCAATTAAGTAAAAAAAAATATTATTTTTAAAACAGAACACTTGAAAGTGTTTTCTGTTGGTTGTCTTGACACAAATCTGGATTCGATGATGTTTGAATTAGATGGTGATTGATAACAGAAGATGAAGTAGTTCACCAAGAGGTCGATTTGAGGGAAAAATGTTAGTGACAATTTTAATCAAAAATAAAATATTATAGGCATTCAATCCGGGTATCTTGTGGAATGCCAAACTCTAACCAATTTAAATCTTGATAAGGTGTTAAATAATTATGGTATTTCTAAGCGTCAAGACTACGACTATGATGCCAATTTGGAAGGAAATCAAACAACGCCGAAAGACAGTCTTGATCTACCCTGATTTAGGCCGGGCCATAAAAAGTAATTGGTTCTTTCTGACAAGGAACTGTGATTGGCATTCTCAGCTGAAGGCTGTTTATTTGTTTTTATAATTCAGAAAAGACGTAAAAATATTGGTCTTCCAATTAACTCAAGACGTATTGGATTCAAATCCTGTTTCATTTTTAAAATAAAGAGTGCAGCTGAGAAATTTAACGTGCACAAGTGTTATACACACATACTTATGCGCCTCAAATTTCCGTTAAATTTACACACTATAATATAGCTGCATCTGATATTAGTTTGTGAAATAGAGGAAATCATCAAAAGATACTAAGACTATGCGTTATGTGGGATTTTAACCCACTTAAACCCTTGCAGCAGCCTTTTTTGACGCGATACATCGCTGCGTAATCGTTCTAACATATGCACCGTACCATGATCCGCTCGTGCTTCGTGACAGCTCATCTCAGGAAAAAAAAAACAGTGATGCTTCGAAGTTTGTATTAAATGGCCTGCAAATCCACGCTTCCCAACTACACCACGCCTTCTTCGGTTTCGACTCCCTATTAGATATCGCCAAGTGGAAGCAAAATTTAACATTTAACCTCATCTCGTAACACTATTTCAACTTACACCAGAATCCAAACAATTACTTGCATAGAACAGACCAATATAAATAATATGGAAGTATATAATAAAACAAAAGCATAAATTAAAATCCTATTTAATATATTATTTAATCGTCATCAACATCTGTAGAGAGATATCGCACTTCTGGGTCGTTCGAGTGCACATGTCCGCGGAACTTGGCGAGAGCGACTCGGCCGCGCGCCGAACGCACGACCACCATCCACGACGCCGTCGCCACGAATGCGATTACGAATACTATTATTAATACTACTTTCCATGCATTTGAGCTGTGTTCTTCTTCTGAAAACAAAAGTACTTTTTGATTATTTATATAAATACTGTCAAAGCTAAGAACGATAAGCGTAGCTATCACGCATATCAAGATAATAAATTTGGCTCTATTATTGGAATAAGGGAATAATGTAAATTATTCTAATGTAAACAAAAAGACGTCCTTCTTAAACTAATAGTCGTTTTTTTTTTCAATAAATGAAATTACCTTTCAATTGTACGTGTTTGAATTTCCTCGATTCGATGACAGTTTTCTTTTTTTCTTTATCAACAAATACAGGTTTGGTATTTTCTGGTATACTCGATAATCCTGACGTAGTGTTTTTAACTACCGAACTTGTAGTTGGTGTCTTAATTGTTGTTGTAGTTGTTGTAGTAGTTGAAGTTGTTGTAGTAGTTGTGGTAGCTGCAGTTGTAGGCTTAGTTGATGTCATTTTAGCTGTAGTAGTTTTAAATATCGGCTTTCCCGTTCTCGTTGTCATCCTGGAAGTAGTTTTCATAGTTGGTTTTGTCGTTATTATTCTTCTAGTAGTTGGTCTTCTCGTTGTCCTCTCTATTCTAGCAGTAGGCGTTCTTAGTGTTGTTGTAGAAGTTGTAGAAGTAGTTGTAGGTTTAGGTGTGGTTGTAGTGGTTGTAGTTGATGTTGTGGTAGTTGATGTTGTACTAGTTGAAGTTGAGGTAGTTTCTGTTACAGCTGCAATTAGTTTCTGAGTCTGTGGTGCACCATCCCCTAAATCTGTCGCCATGTCATCAGATATAGGTGCTGCAATCAAATTAAAAAAATAATTCAAAATACCGATCTATACTTTTAGTACGAAAAAATTATAATCTCATCTTTTTATTTTGGCACTGACAGAAGCTCCTAAAACTGAGATCCTAATAACTTAAGGTTATTATTGCGTATATTATTGTGTGAATAATTAGCTAGTTTTAACAAGTTTGTATGCATGGAATCGGTTCCTGATTTAAAACTTCACATGTTTACCAAGAGACGTATTGATTAAACCCGAACTTATGCGAACACTCTTCACTTTGGCTAGAAGCCAAATAATTTACCATAGACTCTTGTTCAATTCATCCAAATATTTTAAAATCTTCAGATACATTGAGAACTATATATTACTTGCTCTAAGATTAATAGAAGACCATCGTTAGTCTTAGTCGAAACATTTTTGAGCATATAATTTTAATTGTTATAAGAAAAATAAATAAGAAACTAACTTGGGTGGAATACACAGGTTTCCAAAAAGTCCAAGCAACAGTTATCTTCCATGAAGCAATCGAAGGTACAGCCACAGCCCACGGCGTGGAAAGTGTCATTCAAAAAACACCGGTTGGCACAGGAATCACCTGAGAACGTAAAGTATAAAAAAAAATTGTTAAACGATAGTGATAATTCATAGCCCAAATTGTCTGCGTTGTTTGCACATTTTGTAGCCTTACAATATTCGCACATGATGCGTAACATCTGACGTCTTGTGATTACGTACGACACCACGAAATGATAACGAAATTAACGATCCAAAAAAAATTCTAACAATAAAATATACCAAAGTTAATAAGAAATATTACAAAATCTCATAACATTGATAATAATAGATGAATTATAAATGAGAATAAAATAATTTAATAACAAATAAACTTAATAGGATTTTTGTCTCCCCTTCACTTAACGAAAGTTTTTCGCTAAAGTATTGACCAAATTTGCAATATTAATAAATCCTTGAAAATAGGTAATGCTAGTTTATGTTTATTAATTAAAAAATAATATTCAACACCCACTTCTAAAAGACGCGGGGGTTGTGGCCGCCATTGAAGCAATAGTACAATTATCTCCTTGAAGTATTGCTACGTCATCGATCGCGATGTCGCTCGTGAAGCTGGAACCTCGTATGCCTTCGATTACGATCTGTTTGAAAAATATTTAATACATTATAAAATGGAGGTCTGTTATATTTTTGTAAGAATTTGGACGAGGGGTTTTATTGTACTTTGGGACTGGCTATACCACATGGAGAATCCATCATATTTTGATTTTCTGCAAATATTTTTAGACATGTTTAAATGGAAAGGGACAAAGACAAACATACAACACTGTCTATTTGCTTTATATATTCGTTTTTAAATACTAATCGAAATTGTATGAAAATATAATTACCTGAAAATTTGTTTCCAAATCCGTAAGAGGAACGACAGCGCTGAACCAGAAATTTCCCAAATTTCCCCACTTTTCGAATAGAATGTATTTGTTTTCATCTGGCTTAAGGCTAATCAACGTTTGAAGTGAAAGAATATCTGGCTTTTGATAAACACGAAGACCACCACTTGAGCTAGAAATTAATAAGTATTTTAGTGAGAAATGGATACTAACAACGTCTGTCTCAAAAGATATTCAAATCATATACACTGCGTCCAGGCAGTGACTTAGCAAACGAGTTTGCCTGTCATTTTGATTGGTTCTCGTCATGGAAAACATTTTAAAAAAAAATCTACGATATATTATATGAACTCACTTCGTATCTCATTCGTGAAATATTTAATCTGGCTTGAAATTATATGCTATTTTCATTAATGTATTCTTCAAATGTCATGATTATTTTAGTCAATATTGTATAATTTCCTTACTAACTTACTTTATACTTTTATTGTACACCGCACAGAAAAATAAATAAATACAACATAGATCCAAAGACGCGTACAATTTTGGCGACCTTATCGCTACGTAGCGATCTCTTCCAGGCAACCAATAATTTCCTGACATTTCAGAATCGTGAACTGAGAATTTCGAGTCTTTTCTGATGGAATAGGTCTACAGCTCAAAGAACTCAAATTATTTACATTATTTCCTTTAGTATTGGATTTGTCTATTCAATGAACTTGACACTTGTATTAATTTTTATTATTTATTAAAATTTATGAATGAAAATACTTACTTCCCGTACATATGATAGAAGAACGAAAAGCAGGAATTTTTAGAAAGAGCGCTTTCATAAACTGGCGACACAAGACGCGCAGTGTCATTTTCTAATCTAGAGGTGCTCTCGATATACATATAGTATCCTGTTGAAAGAAATTACAAGATAACTACCACGACTGAATTATATCACAATTGTTCCTTAAGTGACTTTTATTCAAGAGTCAATTACGCAAAGTTCTCTTTAACAATTTTTACAGGACTTAAGGCTTGATAACATAAGCGTTACGAAAATCAAAATATGCTTTATTGAAATAGGCTTTTACAAGCACTTTTGAATCGACATTTAAAAAATATTAAATGAAGCTACCACCGGTTCGGAATGCAGATTCTACATTTTTCAACATTTAAAACTACAAAGTTACGTTAAATTCAATTAAAATATACATATAATTGTTAATATTAAATTAATTACAAATTATGCATAACGATTACAACAAAAATAGTTAGGTAGTATAGAAATTGATAATTGTTTAATTTCCATTTAGTCACAATGAAAACATTGGAAAATTTATTAAATTAGTCGCAAAGCCTGACTGAATTCTTTTTCATTACATGACACTTATAGTAATCCGAAAAGACATTTATGTATTTATAAACGTACCAGAACCTCCTTGTCCATATGTATGATCATACGAAGGTCCAGTCATTAGGAAAGAGCTAGGAGTCTTCTTGTTTAATCTCCTCCAATCAAAGTCATGTAGTTCACTCTGCGTCCATCCGCAAATATCAGGAGTTTCGAAGTCGCAGCTTAGTGCGCTTACGGCTGTGGAATCTGTATAATTCGAAAATTAAAATTATTGGTTTCTTCTGTAAATCATTGAAAGAAAGTAGGTAAAGGTCACAACTCTCCTTTTTAGGAATATAACTTTGAGCTTTCTGCATTTGTATCTTACTTTCTACGACGGGTTAGTATATATTCATAACAATTTTAAAAATGTCCAGCTGGTACCTGGCTATGCATTGGATAAAAAAAGGTGGAGGATTAACGTAAATCAAAAAGTGTATTTATTATTACCATCTACGGACTTCGCGTCGATTGGTCAGTCTCATACCGATTCGGACCGACGTTCAGTACTTTTTACGTGACTGACGCACAAAGAGAAAATATTTTCACTACAAATCTTCATATCTAGAGCTTTTGACAACTTTCTGTTAGGATAAATAAATTTAAACACAACCACATTCAAGCACCGTGGTGATCCATAAATCTCCATGTGATAAATTAGTGTTTATCATTCATCTCGTGGTCAATGATGATGATGAAATATCGTGTCCGCATAAAACGAGCTTAGGCCTTAAATATTCTCCCTAAATGGTGTGGAGGTCTTAGTCCAAAGAAGAACAATTACAGGCTCTTACTTTCATACTTGATACTTAAACAATAAGACGACTTGATTCTATAAAACCTAATGATTTAACTTTTTGCTGAACCGTTACCCTCATATCTAGAGCTTTAGAAGTAGAAGTATAACTTTAAGCCCGATAGTTATAATACTTAAATCGAATTTGAGCACTGAGTGGTGGAACCTTTATGCAATATATCTGTGAGACACTTGTGAATATTATAGAGTATATTAGCAGTATTCGGAGCTTATATAAAAAAAAATGAAGTGGCTTACCCACACACGTAGGAGCTGTTGAATTCCACCTCCTCCCATCGCAGTAGATAACGGACGATCCCACGAGCTTATGACCGGGTAGGCAAAAATATATAACCCAGGCGTCATCAAAGTTTGACATATGTAACCCATTGTCTATGTTTGGTACTTCGCATCCAGGACCTTAAACGTTTATTTAATTTAATGATTTATCTCCTAATAATTCTGTTTCAAAATCATTGTGTTCACATGAATTTTAAGTAAGTATTTTTTACTAAATCACCAAATTGTTTGGAACTTCTTGCACTTAACTCTCGTACCGTCACTTGCATTACTAATCTTTAACTACTTATGCTACGTGAAGATTGCTATAAAATCCTGTCAAAATTCTGGTACTAAAATGGACGAACATGTTATGATTACATAGGTAACATTTATGAATGTATTCAATTTATATTTATACAAATTGTGCTTTCGTTATCTTCAAATAACTCTTGCAAATATCATAAAGGCTAAAAATCTTGTAATTAAGAAACTGAAAATCAGTTTGAAGAAAAACTTAATAAAGAAAATGCACAGAATTAAAATGTAATTACTAATTCCGTCGCAAGGGTACGTCTTCAATAATAGATATAATTTTTTTATCAGACGCCATGAAGATATATATATTTATAATTTATGTGTGTAAGTAATGCTTGTTCTCTTGACCGAATTAGTGAACTGACTCAGGATTCGATTCCGGAACTATAGAGATTCAGAAATAACTACAACAAGCAACGATCTATTAATACTATTTACAGATAATCTACAAGATTTTGCCTTTAACCTACAGACCCATAGAAGTTATTCAATAAACACATTTTAAACTTACGTATACACACAGGAATAGGAACATCCCACTCTCCATCCCTACACGTTGCGTACTTGTTACCAATTAGTTCATAGTTTTGGAGGCAGATAAACTGAACGAGCCTCGCTCGCTGCCGTATTTTAACTCGGCCGTGATTGAGCCTAGGAATTGAACACGTACTTCTAAAATAATCTGAAACAAACATTAAACATTGTTATTTTTTTGTCATAGATAAATGAACTGACACATGGACACATTTTGGTAAATTGTCACCACTACCCATGGACATTGGGGCTGTAAGAAATATTAACCAACCCACCAACCAACCTTACATCACCAATACGCCCAACTTTGAAAACTAAGAAGTCATGTCTCTTGCGCCTGTAATAACACTCGGACCCTTAGTTAGTTAGAGAGGGGATAACCCCTCTCTAACTTATATTGCCCTTCAAAATTATAAATAGGAAAAAATATATCTTGTAAGCAGGGTCGAGGTTTTCTAGCTTCGGGAGCTGACGAGTTGGCTGACCCGCTCTTTTCAAAGCTTAGGTTAGAGGGACCCCTCCATGGCCCTGGTGCACTGCACCACCTAGCCCGATAGCTACGCTACTGGTTTAGGGATATATGCAGGATAGCCTTAGAATGAGTAAATACGTGTATAGAGTATGAAGAGATATACGACTGAAGACATATTGTGAACATAATACGAATATATGTTTTTGTCTAGCGTACGTAACCTTAATAAATAATAGGAATGGCTCTAATAAAAACCTGCAAAAGCGAATGACGCGTACATTTTTGTTCTAGGACTTATATTTATAAATATTAGCAATGTTATGCAACATTATCATGAAGATTTTTAATCGAATATATTATAAATTATATTTATATATATTTTTTGTTCTTAGTAAAGTAAGTCATTATAAATGACAACCTCCGTGGTCGAGTAGTGTGTACACCGGTTTTCATGGTTACGCCACTCCGAGGTCCCGGGTTCGATTCCCGGCCGAGTCGATGTAGAAAGAATTCATTAGTTTTCTATGTTGTCTTGTGTCTGGGTGTTTGTGGTACCGTCGTTACTTCTGATTTCCATAACACAAGTGCTTTAGCTACTTACATTGGGATCAGAGTAATGTATGTGATGTTGTCCAATATTTATTTATTTATTTATTTATAAAACTATAATTATATACATGTACAAAATATTGTTGTTTTTTTTTAATATTCCCGTTATTGTTAGTTTTCGTATATAAATTCCCGTGCCTTAATCAAGCATTTTTTCACACATTATCGAGGTCATTAAAGGTACCACCCACACTATGTCAGGACGGATGTCCGACACGCGTTCAAACCGTCAAGAGCGTGCGTCCGGCTGATAAAGTATATTTATTTCATATTTATGTTTTATATGAAGCAGGAAATTTACAGATGGAGTACCTGTGCCATTGGTCTATTTATTGGCATGCTATGATAGATTAATTTAAAAAAAGGGTTTAGAAGAAGTAGCCACTAGACAGTATATTACCAGGCCATCAATATTTTTAAGAAGTTAAAATTCTAAAATGACCATCATTACTGAGCTGGCGTAAGAAATAAGAATGACATTAGTTCAAGGGGTCGCTATAGAAACTGCGACTTTTTATCGATAGACAGATGACAGTTTGTATACCGTTAAATTATTAACAATAACTTGGTCCTCTACAACCTTTTTAAGAAGCTTAATAATAATAGGAGCCCTGTTTTAATAACAGCTTTTAATTAAGTATTATTAAAAAGATATTTAATAGGAAACAATTTCAACCCTTGATCATCGACTCGATGCTTTGATGCTTTGGTTATTTATTAGTCTAGATATATATAATAGATCTCTAGATAGATATATATAGACGCTTGTTATGACACTCTATCTATATATATATATAACTTAAACTGTCATTTAACAACTATTCTCTCTAACTATATACTCTATTCCAACCATAAGAGGAGAAAAGAAGCCAAATAAACAACATTTGCCAGCAAATTGACGCGATATCGTTGGTCGAGAACTTGATAAATCTATGATATTCACTATGGATCTGCGCAAAAATGGCGTCAGTGAGCGTCGAAGAAACTGTAATCGGAATTTTAGAAGTATAATTATAGTGAATATAATTAGTTAAGTGTAATAGTGTTGTATAACAAATAAAGATATATTAATCATAAACTCTTAGTAGTGCACAATATAGCTGAGTTATTAGCAAATCGCATGAAATACGTAAATCTAAGGTTTGTTTATCTTTATTCCTACTTCGATTGGAATAGGCAAACACAATTAATAGAAATTGAGAAAATGACAGTTAAGGTGACATATAAAAAGGTAAAGACAATTTTTTTTTATTGGAAAGATGTTATACAACTACAAGTATGTTGGGTGATAAATGAGAAGTGAACGTGTCCAAACGAGCCAGATTCGCGTATTTTTCGTAATTGTTGGCACTGGCGGACCAATCAAATAGAGTTGACTTTCCGTGCACACTTCAAATAATTCTAGCACCGCCGACAACAGTGGTCAAATTATAATCTCATATTACTTTTTATTAACTTCCTATTTAGTTTTAATGTTTAATATATAATTACGTTTTTGAGTTAGCGGAATAAAGATAAAATTGTACAACAAAAAGTTTTTTCGCGTAATGACACAATTAGGTATATCGAATCCTACTAGACCAATATAAAAGCAGAATTATTTATCTACATTAGGCTACGTAGGCGTTATAAAAAAAAAAGACAAAAAAGGTACAATACACAATCTATACTAATTTTATAAATGGGTAATATCAGGAATTCATGATCAAATTCTAAATAAAAACATTGTGATTGCTATAGGGTAAAATATATTTACATTATTTTCTTTATTAATAAATTGCGAATCGCTAGTAAAGGCTAAGTAACTCGTCGCGTCAATCCCAAATCATGACAGCACGGTGAAATAACGATTAAACTGCACTTTAAAGCGAATAAAAAATATTGATTAAGACAACCTCGATACGAATTTCTCTATTTAATCTTATTTAAAATCAATCACATCATAATATTGGCAAACAATAATAGCTATATTGTCTATGGAAATGTCTCTAAATTCACTTAAAACACTAATGTTGACTATAGACGAGACCCACTCGAGCTTCACTTAGCATGCCATAACCGTATAATATATTATGTTAGTATTCCAATACATCATAAACAAATAATATTATGTAAGTTAACTTGGTAACATATTAAAAATTAAAGCTCATGTCAAAAAAAAATGATAAATGGCATGTTACTCAATAAAAGATTATACTATAAAAAGCTTGGAGTTAGTATTTATTGATTTCTATTCATGATAAAAAATTTATTATACTTTACTGACATACTCTATATTTAAAATGGTGGAAAAGGGTAACTACTGAGATGCTTGTCGGTTCTTCCCGGTAGAATATGCTTTCCGAACCGGTGGTAGCTTTATATTTAATTCAACACTGTAACGTGACGATTCAAAAGTGTTTTTATGAGCCTATTTGAATAAAGAATATTTTGATGTTTGATTTAGTTATAACGATAATAATATCCAAACAATTAACTAAATTAAAAGTAAAAAAAACTCACCAGCGTTAAGTGATCCAAAAACATATAAAAACAAAACGAACTGAATAAACATTTTAACAAATAAATAATAACATATATAATATATTTATTAAAATTTATAGTTTATTCTCCGGCTATGTCTACATTTGGGAGCAAAACGTTCGACTGCAACGCAATTTTAAAAATGCTAAATATAATTTTTACACACGAATGAAGACTATTAAAAGTGCAGATGCGACAAATCATTTAAAAAGTAGATTTTTGTTCTTGTTCCTTTCCAGTGTTTGCATGCTTAAACTTTAAGGTTATAAAAAATACTTTAAAATTATAGACCGGTAAAACTGTAGGTATAATATGTTATGAAAACGAAACTAATGTCAAAAACATATCAGGCGCGTTAAGGGTAATGTTTAAAAAAAACATAATGTAATTTGTTTGACTAATTACTTATAATAATTGGTACATAAAAAATTGAGTATTTCAATTTGATGCGAAAAAGGTGTCAATACTTAATTTTTACTTTGTTTTAAAAATAAAGTATGTTAAACTCTTAAGCATCAATTATAAATAGGCATAAAAGTAAAAAATATCGTCTACATAATTATAATCTTTGGAACCGACGGGATGCGCGGCCACAGTTATCAAAGGAAACAGCCTTTCCAGCGATACTACTGAATATTATCGCTATCAGTCTCTTCTATACAACAAACAGATTTATACAAAACCCAAAAGTGTATCTTATCTATGAAACAATCGACAATAGATGATTCATTATGTCAACTTTCTAATTAGTTAACTCATTACTAATAATATATTTAAAAAAAAAGATTAGATTTTGAAATATAAATATTCTCGCTATGTCACATTTTAAAATCTAGTAACTGATTATTTATTGTTTAAAATGGCTTAAGTAAGTAAAGTTGAAAATAATTTACAATAAGTAGTTCTGATCAGTGAACGAATTAAATATATTTGAATTCCTGAAACTACGAGGAAAAGCAAAATATGTTCAGTCTCAAATATTCCTTAATAGTGTCGCATAAATCTTCGTAAAGCTAAGTAAAGCAAGATTCAAGTTCGTTACATAAACCTGTTACTTTTTTAAATTGTTTAGCTTTATAATACCATAAAATAACAGAATGGCTAAACACTTATTTAAGCATTTACGAGAAGCAGCTCCCGCAGGCCGCAACATTGTTTGCATCAAATGTTGTGTTCCGACTCCCGGAAAACCCGTCAAACAAACAAACAGATACACTAAAAAGACTTTCGTGTTTAATATTAATTATAAATTTGTAGATAACTCTCATTTGTAACACAAGATTATTGGTACAATAGTATAGTAGTAGTATGACTCATACGTACAAATATCTTGTATTTAGTCCTAAATTATGATAACTATTTAATTATGGGCATTTATTATTGTTTTTTAATCCGTTAAATAAACCGAATACAAAAAAAAAATCGTGTCAATTAAGAATTTAACGTAATATTTAAGAACAGCTTGTTTTTTATAATAATCATTCATTTTTTTGTTGCTCCAATAGTTAAATGTACCTAGTTTTGACCGCCAATCTTACCAAATATTAGCGGTCGTATAATAATAAAATAGTAAAAGTAGTCATTGGTCGCCTTGTTCTAATTATTTGTAACTAGGAAAGCTTATCATTTCGTGAAACCCACTAATTTCATGTATGTACCATGTTTGTATATTAAATTAGTCATTTTGCTGGAATTCAAGTCGCGTAGATGTGACTCATATGACATTGACAAGAACTTTGAAAACAACATTATTGTTTACTATTTTTAATTTTTTAATTTAAGCATTTTAACTGCTAATTGAATAAAATGATATAAAGATTCATTGAATTTTAAGATAATTCGTTATACATTGGATTAAAACTCAGTTATTTGAGTTATAAATACATGTTAAAACTGTTTTGTCGTTGTAGGATGTTTAAATTTATGTACGTTGGATTTTATAGAGTTTATTAAATTACAGAATTATGTCTGAGAACGAATAAATAAAAATGAATAATAAGTGTAGATTATGTTTGAAAGAATCTCTCGAAATCGTAGAAGAATTGTGGGAAGGATGTGAAATTTTGGATCAACTCTCGAGTAGTTTATCTCATTACGTATGTAACGATTATATATTATAAATAAAGACTTGCTCAAATAAATTAATTGATAATATATTTTTTTAATTTTTTTTTTTTTTACTTTTGTTCTATGTAAAACATAGTTTTTATATAAATTTTTGACTTATGCTTCTATGTGTTTATACTTCTAACTTTACTTAAAAAAAATTGGCGACTTTCCAGGTGCCTTTGACAAAAGAATTGCCTAACAAAATATGTTATCCATGTGTTAATAAAGTACAAGATATTCATGCATTCCATCAGAAAATTAACCAAAACGAATTAATTTTACAAAATAATCTCAATGATATATTAAATATTGCAAGTAAAACTATAAGTGATATTAAACAGGAAAATGAATTATATTATGATGAAAATGATTCTTCTAATATTAATAAGGAAAGGAATAAAGAAAAGATATCTGTCTTTGAATTAAATCTGAAACCAGAGTTACTAGATACGTCTAAACTAATAGATAATGATATTGAAGACAGTAATGAAATTTCATACGAATTACGCAGTGAAAACTCTTTAAATATTGCCACAGATGTAAAATTTAAAAAAAGTAATGATAAATGTAGACATGAAAGTGAACCAAACTGTGTTAGTGCTGATGATGTGCCGTTAAAAGAAAATAGAAATACAATTAAACCATTAACAAAGATAGACGACTCAAAGAGATATATGTGCTTAACATGTTTTGAAGTATTTCTTAATCAACGAGAATTATTACGACATTACCAGACTATAGAATTAGAGAAGTTTAACGAAAAAAATATTGAAGTTGATGAAAAGATTGAGCCCATTAAATATCAATCCGTTATGTCAGAAGATGGTACTTTAATGTATAAATGTGAGAGATGTTATAGGAAATATATACACAAAGCATTTATTGAAAGGCATATCAAAAGTCATATCGAAAAAAGACCATTTTTATGTAAGCTATGTGGTAAGTTACAAATATAAATGTTTACGAAATTAAATCACTTTTTTGTAACATACATATAAGTTTATTACAGTAGAATACAATCTAGTCTCAAAGTTTCTTTTATACAAGTTATAAAATCAAAATCAATATATTCTTTATTTAAGTAGGCTCATAAAAGCATTTTTGAATCATGTTACACTGTTGAATTAAATTTAAAAGTACTTTATACATAGGTTTATTACAGTAGAATACATTTTAATATACTGTAATAAAGTTTGTTTTATACAAGTTCATGTAATTTTTACATTCTATGTAACAGTTTTTAAATGTTCTGTTGGGCAATAGCCACTGTTTGAGGGAGAAGTTTGAAGTTGATTCCATCAGACTTTGTTCAATGTGGGTTGCTGGATATACATTATACACATGAAAGATTCTCAACTGACACATGTAGGTTTCCTCAGGAGTTTTCACTTCAATGCTGAGCACAAGACAAAGTAGAATAGCTATTTTACCACATGACATATCAGTGGTGTATTAAGATTGGTATATATATATATGTATTAAATGTGCTATTAATGTTTTAGGTAAAACATATCAAACAGCATCAATTATTGTAGCTCACGGCAAGATGCATATGGGTGAATTATATGCATGTTCATATAACTGCGGCTACAGATCCGTACACAAACATGTAGTCAAGGATCATGAGAAGCGTCACAGGAAAGAATATAAGGTGAATTGAAAAATTTATACTGGTTAGAGTTTGCACAGTTATGAATAGACAGTAAGCTAGACCAGACAAAAATATTTGATTATATTTTATAACACTATTAAATTTAGTATATAGTAAACTAACTAAATAAAATAACGACTTAATTGTAACGTAATTAATTTAAACTGTAATTTTTTTTTATTTTTTATTAAGGACATCTTACAAAACATACACCATTTATAGGTTAAAAATAAAGCTGAGTGAGAATAACATTTTTAGCTGACTGTTGTTTCAATTAAAAGTTATCACAGCATGGAAAAGGACAGTTTTATCTATTAACCTAACTTAACTTTTTTTCTACTATGTTATACAAAAAGGGGAAAAAATATGACTAACAATACAATATAAAAATGTAAATTACAAAAGACAAGACAATTACAAATTACCAACTAATTACTAAACAATTCAAAAATTAAAAAAAAAACAAAAAACAAAAAAAACAATGTAACTTTTTTATAGGTAACAAAAATTTTATAACAAAATTGTAACAACAGCCGCACACTGTAATACAAAACGTAAACGATACAATATATAATATAAACGTGATCGTGATAATAATAATAAAAACTAGTGATCGGCCCCGAATATGTAGCTAGGACTTGGAACTGGATTATTAATTTCAGAGATTATCCCTTACATACTAACAAACAAATATCTCTTTCTAATATTAGTATGTATGTAGTATGTCAATTTTGGAAAAAATAAATATACATATTTAAAATTGGAACTAACAACATTTTTTTTTTTTTCAGTATAAATGCGAAACATGTGGCAAAGGTTTTCAAGTGAGGACATCTTATGAACAGCATCAGAATATTCACAAGGGCATCAAACCATTCTCATGTGAGATCTGCGGCATGACATTCCATTTGCACAAGTAATTTAAAAATATTTATCAATACGTCTGGTGTGGGTGAATAAGTTCAAAGGGATTTTCGTTGGTTTCTCCAGCTGATAATCCACGAGCAGTTAATAACTAAGCCTGCAGACTCCGAGGTTCTGATATTACTGGCAAATTCTATATAGCAGCCAGTAGGACTCGGAACCATCCCGCGGAAGGACTGTTCCTGAACATTTATAGATGGTGTCGGATTGCCGATTCTATTCAATTATAAATTGGAGGGTAGAGCGTACCTTTTTTGATTCATTGGAAAAACGCTTTACGCCTTTACCCCACATGAAGTATAGGTATGTGGGACTCGCCGGTGCCCAGGATGCCTAGTGCGCTTTAATACCCACTAAAATCCATAGTCCGACTCTTGGGCGACGCTACCGTGACACCCTGACAAATGATCATCACATCATATATGATAGATGTTCTTTTCTTTTAGATATCTCACAACTCACCGGAGCAACGTACATCCGCAATCGTCCGGTCGTAAGCCGTGGGTTTGCAAACAGTGCTCGCTGCCTTGTGATTCAAAAAACAGCCTTAATATACATTTGAAGGTAAATATTAGTAATATTCTGTATTCTTGTATTCAAGTCTTATTCAATAACAAAAAGCACACACACACAAACACATACGTGCACAGAATTTAGTGCAATAATTAGTTTTTGATTTTCTTGCATGATATATGCCGGATACATTTTGTATATTAACTAACATGACGTATTACGATTATCGGAAAAGAGTAACTACCGAGTCTCTAATATAGGAAACCTAAACGGTGGTTGCTTTACTTTTAATGTAGTTCTGTTAAACGAAATACAAAAGATTTCTGTTCGGCGGTAGAATTAATAAAAATTAAAAATAATAAGTGGGTAGTAGTTGTTCAGAGGGAAAAGAGGTTGAACAAATCTCTATTATAAAAAAGGGGAATTATGTATAATAGCCGTATGATTTTTAAAACGTTAAGCGTCCATATTTTTGTATCATTTTGTTTTTTTTTTTATTTTTTATTTGTGATAGGCACACGTACAGTACATATTGCACTTTTAATTAAGTACTGATTGAAATAAATAAATATTAGTGATTTTGATAATTAATGTTACATGCTTTTTTTTTGTGTTAATAAAATATTTTTGAAATTTCTGTATATTTGTATTTTACAATTACACAGAAACTTTGTATCGTAAGACAACATTAAAACTAAATAAATATATAACCTTCTACTTGTTTACTACAACTAAAGTGTTATATGTAAAATATTATTAAAATAAAAGTAAGTTCGATAAAAGTTTATTAATTTAAAAAAAAAAATTAATAAACAAAAGTAATTATATTTCAAATTTCAGTTTTTTTAAGACTACGATATATTTAAGTCTTATTAATTCCAAACAATTTTTATAAACAGATTTTATATACCCTTGAAAAAAAGTGTTAAAAAATTTATATATATTTCAATATATTATTTGAAATGCGTATGTATATTTTTTTTTTTAGGAGAAGCACGGTGTTATTGTAAAAGTTTCAATATTATGCGATATCTGTGGTAAAGTCGTCAGGGATACACAACAGTTGAAATCTCATCAAAGAAGTGTCCATCTAAACATTAAACCTTACACTTGTGGGTAAGATTTTATTTTCGATATTATTTTTAGGAAAAAAAAAAGTCTATACAAACAATGGAAAATTAAATTATTATTTGATTTTAAAAAAATATTGAAAATGTTTTTAAATAATAATTTTATTTATATAAGAATTATTAACATTAAAGCTTTAACTATATTTAAACAAGCGACCCGCCCCAACTTCTCAAGGGTGCAATGCTGATACTAAATATACTACAGAATGTGTACAATACTGTAGTAAATTATTATGATCTTTCTCGTTGGGTTAAGCCAGCGTTTGCAATGTAAGCTCAAAGAATGATTTTATTTAGGTCATCACATTAGAAACCTCTAAAATTATCAGTATTTCTCTACTATATTATGCATGTTTTATACGTATAAATCTTCCTCTTGAATCACTCCATTCACATCAATTCAAAAAATTGCGTAGTTTTAAAGATTTAAGGATACGTAGGGACAGACAAACAGCGGGTAGCTACTTTGTTTTATACTATGTAATGATAAAAAATTAAAATAGTTACTGTATAAATCATGACCGCGTGGAATGGTGGAAAGAGCAGTATTTTCCCATTAAAATACAATTCAGATCCTCTGGGCAAAAAGTGAACCCTCCTGTCAAAGCGAACTGTTATACTTTTAATGTTTCTTGTGTGGAATGAAATAGGTGGTCATGATGTTTTATAGCA
Source organism: Vanessa atalanta (assembly GCF_905147765.1). Classification (NCBI taxonomy): domain Eukaryota; kingdom Metazoa; phylum Arthropoda; class Insecta; order Lepidoptera; family Nymphalidae; genus Vanessa; species Vanessa atalanta. The sequence continues at coordinate 7,061,905 of NC_061895.1, forward strand.
ATAAATTTATCAATTAATTTAAAACTAATATCCACGGGAAAATGTGGTGTAGTCAATCAAATATTGCTGTATAAGAAAACACCCAGTTAATGCTTAACTGTAGAGCTCCTCTTCTTTCGAGATGATTTAGAGCTTATTCCTATATACCGCTATATTACGGCTCAGTGGATACATGTCTAATTTCAACGAAATTCTGCCACATGTGTGGCATTCCGCCAACCCGCATTGGAGCAGCGTTGTGGAATATGCTCCAGACCTTCTCCTCAAAGGGAGAGGAGGCCTTTATCCCAGCAGTGGGACATTTACGGGCTGCTAATGCTAAAAAAAAGTACAGGTCTCCCCACGATGTCTTCACTGTCAAGCTTGACATGAAATGTAAACAAAAATTAAGCATTTGAAGTGGATTTTATGGCAAGTGGTCACCAGTAGGAACTGAAATGTTATGTCCCTTGGGTCAAAAACATTACCCTTCGAACCGGAACACAACGATACTATGTACTGCTGTTTGCAGTATAATATGTGTGGTATAGTATGAGTGGGTGGTACCTACCCCGACGGGTTTGTATAAAGCCCTATCGCCATGTAAACTTTGTTTTATCATTTCTCTCTCCGTTTTTCTTCTCCAATATTGATTTGCTGCCAATTTATTGTTTCCATAAAATAAAATAATAGTTTTTAATTTAGAATTAATAGCATGTGTCTAATATTCAAATGTTTTCAGTGTATGTAACAAGTCATTCCCAAAGAAGTTCACGCTAAAGGTTCACGAACAGACACACACCGGGAAGCTATATGTGTGCAATGTGTGCGATAAAAAGTTTTCCAGGCAGAGCAGTCTACAAAGACATTTGCAACGGTAATGTATATAGTAATAGTTGTCACTCACAGTTGGTAAGTTGTTAGGCATAAGAAGCCTATGTGCTTCGTTGGAGTTTAAGCTCGCTTCATACTAAGTTTCATCAAAATCGGTTCAGTGGGTTTGACGTGAAAGGGTACCATATAGACAGAGTTATTTTTGCATTTATAATATTAGTAAACATTGATGAAAGGTAGGCTGGCAATGGGCCACTTGATGTAAAGTGGTCACGAACAGATAAAGCCTATTCCAATCGAAGTAGGAATAAAGATAAACAAACCTTAAATTTACGTATTTCATGCGATTTGTTAATAACTCAGCTATATTGTGCACTACTAAGAAATTATGATTAACATATCTTTATTACACTTAACTACTTATATCCGTTTTATTTTACTTCCAAAATTCCGATAACAGTTTCGTCGACGTTCAAAATGCATTTTTTTTTTTCGCAGTTCCAAATAAATATCATAGATTAATCAAGCTCTCGGCCAATGATATCGCGTCAATCCTAATCCTTTCTCCTAATTTGCTTGTAATAGATTTTACACAGTTAGAAATATTACCCGTCCCATACGACGTCAATGTCTACCAACATTGGTAACTAAGATGTTATGCTTTTGCTTACACTGGGTCTCGTCCTTTCAACATTAACTTGGCGGTAGTGTATGTGTCCATAGGTACCTATTCAGACTTGCTAAAAGAACTAATCTAACCCCAAGTATAATAAATAAATAAATATTGGTCGACATCACATACATTACTCTCATCCCAATGTAAGTAGCTAAATCACTTGTGTTATGAAAAATCAGAAGTAACGTCGGTACCACATACAGCCAGAGCCAAGACAACATAGAAAACTAATAAACCGAATCCGTGACCTCGGAGCCATGAAAACCTATGTAGTGTCGACCTCCTTGGTCGACTATTGTGTACACCGGTGTACACACTACTCGACCAGGGAGGTCGTCAAAGTATGAACACGAAATTTAAATTAAAAATAGGGTTGCCATAATCTGAATTGTATCTCTAAAAATAGTGTCGCTATATATTGTTTATTTTTAAGATTAATTAAGTTCAAGTGTTGAGTGAATATTATTCTCAATTTCAGTTTCCACATTGATTCAAAGCTCAAATGTCAGAAATGCGAAAAAGTATACACGACGAAAGTTAAGTTGATGACGCATAACAAAAAATGCTCCAAAGACATTGAAGATACGGCAGCATCGTTGTAATTTTGGGGCACACGTGTCGGTCTCGGATTTTACGCATCAATAAATAAATTATACCAACGCGTTAAGTGTAGCTTCAACTTTAATAAAAGTTCGTTATATATTTATATGATATGATGTTTCTTATGAACTATGTTATATTACAAGATATTAAAAAAAATGATATATCTAATTATGTACCGTAAAATCTATTATAATAAAATTTTATGTATGTATTCAAAATGAGACTATAACAATGTTTGGGTAGTATAAAATGTTTATTTATTTATAAGTAATATTTTAAAAAAAGTGTTGGGTGCCTATCATATGGAACGAAGTTATTTTCTCTACTTATTAATAACGTACATTAAACTAAATTAAAATTAACAAAGTTTGAGAAGTAACATTTGTTTAAATTAACATTACAAGAAATAAGTTTAAATAATATTATTTATATGCAATAGAAAGAGACAGGAAGAAAGGAAAGAGAAAGAAAGATCGCCTGAAGGGGATCGTTCATCATAAAGTACTTTTATTTATCTCTCCGATTAATTTAAAATTTCATCAAAGAAATCTGAAGACATTTTTACAACGCCCGCGTAATGGTCCTGCCATCAGGGGGTCCACCATTAATCAAATGTTCCGTAAATTATTTTGTATTATAATATCAATTATCGCTTGCTCATCTTATTGTGGGTTGCCCTAAAAAGCGAGCCGTCGCCGATTAGAGAGTCTTCAGATATTGGCATAAAAAGTAGCCTATTTCCTATCTTGGAGTTCAAGCTTGCTTCGTGCTAAATTTTATCAAATTAGGAAAATTTATAGATTTGTGTTCGCCGTATGACAATATTCAAGGATAGGGTGGACAAGCGTGTTGAATAATTTGATTTCATCTTAAAATCTTTGCCATTTCTAAGACTAACATTTTGAATCCTTTGGAATCACTGTGCGCCCATTTGATATTCTCGTTCATGAATTAATCTCATGTGGCCGTCCACCAATGGCTGGCTTTGTAGATTAGTCTCCTTGGGTACAATGGACCCTGCCTTTGTTAAGCCCCCTGTTGGAGACGATACAGTTGTCAACTGGCCAGCCAACAGTAGTGTTTTACTGGTGTGACGGGTGTCCCATATATTGCCACGTCAACGTCAAACGTTTCCTGACGACCCATAATATAGGTAGTGGACGACCCATTATACGTGTAATTTTATTCAAAGTCAATGTCTACGGGCAGTGGTGACCAATGAATACCAGCCTAGTTGCCAGCCACCTATCTATGTCATAAAAAATAATGTACATAGATTCTTTACTATTGCTACATTAGAGTTTATATGATGTTTTCGTTTGCTGGGTTTATATTGTCAACAATATATCAACTGTCTACATCCTAAACATCCTTTGCCGTATCTTCGCTATTTAACAAACACATCGTGTTCCTTGAGGCTCAAGTTGTTATCTTACAAATACATCAGATTTAATTAATATAATATTATTTCTCAATTATATTATATATTGGCAGAATATTTTGCATTCTTCTATCGTAGACGCCATGTCAAATTAAAACAAAATAAATGTCAATGAGTAACTGACAAATGACATTTTGTCAGAAATAGGATGCAGCGAATACAGATTTCGCTTTCGAAGAATGTATAAAATATTTTGAATCATATTGAATTAAAAACTAATTAAATATATATTAAATTAATTTCTTAAAATATTTATCAATATGGAGAACGGAAAAGTGGATAAAACTCAGTATTGTCTGGGTTGTTTGTGCCGAAACGACGAATTTAATTTACAGTCCTATAAATTTCGAAATGAATTCTTTAAAAGCCTATTTCAGGTATAGTTTAAATCATTAAATTAAACTTAAATGATATAAAGTTTATAATCTCAATTATAAAAAAAATAAGTCTGTAGTTTCTGTCGACTTCAAAACTGTAAAATTTCTAGGTGGAATGTGTTCATCTCTGCTATATTTGTAAATGTTTATTTCAAAAGTCGGAGCAATTCATCCAGAATGTTCAGAGTAATCAGATATTTATGTCAAATGTGAATGTAAGTAGTGGACTGTTTTTATTATTAAAGTAGCAGCTTGTGAATGTCCTACTGCTACGCTAAAGCCTCCTTCATTTTGTGGAGAAGGCTTGGTAGATATTTCCCTACGCCGCACTATGCGGGTTGAATACACGTGTGACGTTAATTGAACATAGAAACGTGCAGGTTTCCTCACAATGTTTTCCTTCAGCGTCAAACACTAGATGAATTTAGATACCTATTTATTATTACCTACATTATTCTTTGTCAAAGATAAAATTGTCTTTACAGTTGTGTAAGTAAACAATATTTAAAAGATATTTAAAAGAGTTAAGAGTTAAGAGTAAGAATGCTATAATCAATACATCCAAATGATTCACCTAACTGAGACCTCAAGGTGGCCCAATGATGAATTTTAAAAGCAAAAATAAAATTTCTGTCTTAATTTGTGTTTATAATTTATATTATGCTTGGTGGAAAAAGAAAATATTATGGAACCTGTATATGTATGTTGAAATTTATTTAAAAGTATTTCATTTCATTGACCCACAATGGAGTAGTGTGGGGGTGTAAGCCCCATAGTTTTAACAAATGGAGAGGATGCCTTTGCTCTGCAGTGGGATAACTTTTTTATCAGTGCAATTTGTACTATTTTCCCATAATACTGCATTAATATGTTATTAATTATAGGTTGCAGATTCAACAATCCAAATGGCAAGAATTGAGTTTACACCATCAATTGCACTCTCAATGGTACAAATAGATTCAATAGAATTAACCGGCAATAAAGAAGACATTGTTGAGCCGGTATTTGTCACATACAGTAGATGCAAAAGTAAAGATATCAAAATTAAATTAGAGTTAAAGGAAGAAGAGGAGGATCATTTGGAGGGGGTGTTCATTGATGATAATGGTGAGACACATTCAATATTTTCTTTTGTGTTGAGAGTTCACGCAACCATAATGCCATTTCAGTATTTCAATAGAATATATGGTTTTGCACATTTCGGAATACTACAAAGTTGATGTATATTATGTTTTAAATAACAGAGACACAACGTTGTGAATACTTAAATGACAATGACAAAATTTTCATTAAAAATCCCATCTGATTTAAAACAATAACAAAAAAAATAGTATTATATAAAACAATATAATATAGAAAGATCGAAAAAGAGGGAAAGGTCGCCTGGCAGGTAGGCTGGCTGGCCATAACTCTTTTTCCTTACGTGACAATATCTGTCAGTTCACTGTACAGTAAGGCGCCTAAAAGAAATTTGGTCCATTAAATGAAGAACTGTTGGTAGTGCATAATTTTGCAGGGTTAATAGCAAATTGCATGGAGTGTAAAATAATATGTAAAACTAAGGATTAATAATAGTAATTACATTTGGGTAAAATGTTATTATAGCATAATTGAATAAAATCTGTGTAAATTTATAACTCTGTGTATGTTTCCTAGAATCATATCTAAAGGGTGAAGATGATTTCCCACTAAAGACGTTAATAAAAGCAGAGAGTGCTGAACTATTGGATGATATAAGTCTTAAACAATTAAGAAAGACATTGAAAAGGAGTAAAGTTAAAAAGAGAAGTGAAAAATCAGAAGAAGAACTAGAAAATATTGGTAAGTTTTATTTTCTTTACTGGGTTTTGTAGGTCAGGCAGACATTTTCGTATTTGTGGCTTATAGGAATAAGCTGGATTTTGTCTCTAAATTCTTCAATAATTTAAATTCAGTATGTAGACCGTTTTGTGCATAACTAAAAAAATATCTTCAAATAACCAACTATGATAAGGACTGATACAAGATTATATTACACATAGGCAGACTGGTATATGGACCACCTGATGGTTAGGTCACTACAATAGACAATGACTCTGTAAGAACACCCCATACACCAGAAAGCGTCACCAATTTCGAAAACTAAGGAGTTGTGTCTTTTGTGTGTAGTTACCCTGGCTCACTAACCCATCAAACTGGAACACGAAGTATTGTTGTTTGGCAGTGAAGTCAGTAGTTACTCTTTACCATCAATTAAATAACATGTATGTTAATTTAGCTATGTTAATAAACATATTTTTTAGATAATGTAATTAACGTTATACATATAACGAGAGAACAATGTTTGAGAGAGCGCAGTAAGATGATCAAAGATCCAAAGTACATAAACTCTGTGTACAAATGCGAAGATTGTATAAAGGGGTTCACATTTAAAGATTCGTATGAAAAACATCTGGAGAAACATGATAAGGTATGATCATTTTTTTTTTCTTTTAATTTATTAATGTTCTGCTTTTATTTATTTTTAATTTGTATTAGTTTATGTTCAGTCATATTGTTCATTTTATTGTTTTTATATTAAATATAAATATAATATCCTTTTTTTATGGCGTTTGTTGGCGGACTGGGCCACCTGATGGTAAATAGTCAAAACCGCCTACAGACAATGGCGTTATTAACTATGCCTTACATCGCCAATGCGCCACCAACCTTGGGCACTAAGACGTTGTCCCTTGTGCCTGAAACTACACTGGCTCACTCACCTTTCAGACCGGAACAAAATAATACTGAGAACTGTTGTTTGGCGGTAGCATATCTGATAAGTGGGTGATACCTACCCAGATGGGCTTGCACAGAGCCCTACCACCAAGTAAATAGAATCACAGTGCACAGCAAAACCATTTATTGTTTCTTTTGGGTATGTTTTTCGAAATGTGCTTTATTCTTCTTTAAATAAATAAAAAAACATATGTTTCAGGCGATTGGGGAATACGAATGTGACATTTGTAAACAGAGGATGGGTACCGTGGACAAACTATTGAGTCATCAGAGATACCATAGAGTGTAAGTCATCTAATTATACTATAATTTACTTGATGGTAGGAGACTGTGCAAGCTTGTTTGGGTAGGTACTCTAAATATATATATTTTTTATAGTATGGGTAGGCGGATTGGAAAATAGGCCACCTGATGGTAAGTGGTGATTACTGCCCATAGACATAAGCGCGGTAAGTAAAATGTTTATCAGGTTGTCAATTAGTTGTCAATCTGCCAATGTGCATATTTCAAGATTTGTTTATTGTTTATTTTATTTTGTATGTAAATTAATTTGACATATTTTTTTTAACTAATCTTTCTCGAAGGTGCCATTTCTGACCAACTTCCTAACCTACGGAATTTATTATACAGCCATCAATAGATAAACTCAAACAATCATTCATATCCATTCACAATTTACTATTTCAATCTCCAGACGTTACAAATGCAGCGAGTGTGACCTCACCAGAATCAGTCGGTTAACAATAAAGGATCATTACACGGCATTTCATCTCCAAGACACCTTCCAGTACAGATGCTCACATTGCAACAAATTGTTTAAGTGAGTATTAGTTATCATTACTATATAAGTATTGTCTGTAATTCTTGACTGCCGAGTAGTAAGATTTACTCAACTCGACAAATAGTAAAGTAACAGCTTGTATGTGTAACACTGTTTGGATAATAGCTCCTTTGAGGGTTTAGAGCTTGGAGCCATTCTCCTCTAATGTGGGATGTTGGTTAATTTTACTTAATGTAAATATATTAAATACAAATATGTAATCCTTAGAAGATTATTCGTTAAAATGAATTATTAGTCCACATACGTTCCATAAAAAGATCCTGTTCAACATTTCATCTTGTTAGATCAAAGTCAAAGTTAAAGTCAAAAATCTTTATTCAATATAGAAGTGTTTGCACTTGCTTATTGATTGTCAAAAATCTACCACCGGTTCGGAATTTAGCACCTCGGACCTGAGAAGAACCGGCGAAAGAAACTCAACGGGATATTTTTTTTTTCCATTTTGCATGTACAATAATAATATATTTTAGTTATTTGAAACAGCCTGGAGGCGATCATTTCATTCCCAAGGTGTGCAGTCAACTAAAAAGTCATTAATGTTGTAATAACCTTTAGCACACAAACGCTCTTTAACGATTCTTTTGAATTTTATAATTGAATAATTTTTAACGTTTTCTGGGATCCTGTTGTAAAAACGTATACATTGCCCCAATAAAGACTTACTAACCCTGTGTAATCGGGTACTTGGAGTAACAAGTTTATTTTTGTCCCTAGTGTTAATATAATGTACGTCACAATTTCTGGGAAAATCATTTATGTTTTTGCGTACATACATAACATTATCAAAAACAAATTGAGAAGCGACAGTCATTATTTTAATTTCTTTAAATTTACCTCTTAACGAATCTTTTGTGCCCAGGTTATAAATTACACGAATAGCCCTCTTCTGCAGTACAAAAATAGTATTAATGTCAGCTGCATTAACCCAGAGTAGGATGCCATACGACATTATACTATGGAAATAACTGAAGTACACAAGGCGAGCCGTATCCACATCAGTCAAAAGTCTATTTTTTTTTACCGCATAGGCTGCAGAACTATATAATATCTCCACAATTGTTTTAAGGCTAAATAAATCAAAGTAAAATTTAACTGGTTTTTCTTTTAGACGTCAAGTGTCACTGAGAAAGCACATAGCGTACGCACACGTAAGACAAAAACGGGCGAAGTGTAAGTACTGTCAGAAGACATACGCGAATAAGGAAGTCTTAAAGTCACATATGATCGGGTGAGTAGCTGAAGTCAAGGGTGAGTGAGCCAGTGTAATCACAGGCACAAGGAACATAACATCTTAGTTCCCAATGTTGGTGGCGGCGCATAGGTGATGTAAGGAATGGTTAATACTTCTTACAGCGCCTTTGTCTATGGGCCGTGGTGACCACTTACGATCAGGTGGCCCATATGCTCGTCCGCCAACCAATGCCATAAAAAAAACGTCGTGAGAAAACCTGTATGCTTAGGTTGGCCTAGGACTAGGATGACATAGGGCCTGTATGCTGGCAGATTTTTAAGATGTATATTGCTTAATTAGTTTTGTTACATAAAATCCTTTAGTCACTCTACAACTTTTAGTATATGTTTGGTTTATGTTACGATGATTGGTATGATAATAATCCACTTAATATTACATAAATTAATAAATATATGAAATAAATTCAAATAATAATGATTAATAGATATGAGAAGTTTCCTCCAATAATATTACTTAAGACTACCACTGATATTTGTTATGTTTTGCTAACGGTACAGAAAGCACTCTACAGAGGTAACGTCAGGAGAGGTCTCGTTAAAGAAACACGTCTGTCAAGATTGCGGTACGGCTTTCAAAGCGCCCTCGCAGCTAAAGAATCATATGATCAAGCACTCGTTGAGCAGGAATTATCATTGCGTCGAGTGTGACAGGTCAGTTTTGGGGGAATACCCTCTTTCAAACAGACGGCGTCGATAGGCTAGATCGGTTATCAGTGAACTTATATAAAAATAAATTAAATTTAAACGTCTCTGTGATTTCAAAATAACAACTTGGAAGTTTTTTAAATTTTTTTGTTTATTTTTTCTGTCTATCTATGAAAAAATATAAAAGGGAGGATTTCAATTTTATTTTTCTATATTTTTTTGCTACAAATTAAACAAGACTGTTGGCATATAAGAACGTAACCTAAATATCAACAAATACGATGTCTTGTTCAGTGTAGCAAGTACATCTCTTTCGAGTAATTACGATAGCTTCTAATTAATCATCTTTAATTGGTGAATGCCGAGATGGCCCAGTGGTTATAACGCGTGCATCTTAACCGATGATTTCGGGTTCAAACCCAGGTAGGCACCACTGAATTTTCATGTGCTTAATTTGTGTTTATAATTCATCTCGTGCTCGGCGGTGAAAGAAAACATCGTGAGGAAACCTGCATGTGTCTAATTTCAACGAGATTCTGCCACATGTGTATTCCGCCAACCCGCATTGGAGCAGCGTGGTGGAATATGCTCTAAACCTTCTCCTCAAAGGGAGAGGAGGCCTTTAGCCCAGCAGTGGGAAAAATTTACAGGCTGCAAATGCTAAAAATAATAATAATTGGTGAATAATTTTCCTATTTTTGTTTCAGGAGCTTCAAGTCATATAACGCATTGAAACAACATTTGAAAGTCGCTGCGCCACACGTCAACTACATGGAGCTACCGTATGTATTTGTCTTTACATCATATATTATTATATATAATTTAATATTAATCGGCATAGTACCTTTTCATACATCCCTCTGGCATACTGTCAAATATAATATACTAATCAAAGACAAATATATAATAGAGATCTAGACATAGACATTTTTTACTTATGGTTGTTTTGCGTTATATTTACGTGTTTTGCCTCAGGTTTCTCTGCGATCACTGCGATAAGAGGTTCGGCGTGCGGAGGGACTTGGAGCGTCACATGAATCGAGTTCATCTCAATATTAAACCTTACCAGTGCGATAAATGTGATAAGGTAAGATATTTTTTATTGCCATATAAATATATAAACTGGGCAATATGGGGTAAATAAGGGTCTTAGTAGCAGTTTAAAAGGCTATAGGGCTAATAGCAGCTACGTGTTGCTATTAAGAATTTCTCAATAGGTAGAGAGAAAGAGAGAGAGATGTAGACTGATATAGAGAAGGGGGACTTTAGGTTAAGGTCGGAAAAGTAAACACCATTAAGATGATAAAAGATTTAATTGTCAACACGTTCTAGAATATTCCGGAAAAACAGTGAGAGAGCATTCATAAAAAAAAAACAACTAGACAGCTAAGGATCATTATTCGAGACCCAATTATTATAAACTAATTTAATTTGCAATGGGCATTATGTGAGACCTATTAAATTTTTATTTACTTTATGACATTGCTTTTATAAACACAGGTCTAATATGGGCATGGTATAAAATGGGCTTAAGTTAATGATAAATTACTTAGCTCCGCAACTTTATAAGCTAATATTAAACAATAAGATGCACCGTACAGATATTTTTTAAGTAAAAAAAATCATAGAAGAACTTGATCGTGAAATGTTAAAAAGTGATATTATACGTCATTGACAAATATAACTTTTAAAGGAAACATACACGCATCTATAATATGTATGTCTACTTGGGGTTAGGGGAGCCCGTCTGGGATGCCACCCACCCATCATATATTCTATATTTTTGCGTTTCGGTCTGAAGAGTGAGTGAGCCAGTATAACAGACACGTTCACACAACATTCCCCAGGTTGGTGGCGCATTGTTGCCACCACTGACGCCACATACCATCAAGTGACCCATGTATAGGTTTAAAAAAAAAAAACGGCTTACAATATTTCACGAGAGATAAAGCAATTTCTTCCACATAATGCAGTTACAGTATGTTCACAGGCGTATGTCAACGGTTGGTCGCTGACGGAGCACAAGCGCTTCACCCACGAAGGTCACAAGAGACCGTTGAAATTTCCTTGTCCTCTATGCGATAAGGTTTTTGATGTGAGTACATTCGTTGATTTCTGATTCGTTTTTATACGAACCAACTTATTTGACAATACAACGTTTAACTGGTTAATTTTTAGTAGTTATATTTAAAAGGAAATGAGAAGTCTAACTCTTTCTCACGTGGGAATTAAAGGAAGATAACGTCATTAAGTTCTATCAATGGTTTAGTTTAGAGACGTGAATAAACCCAATCAATGTTTCTTTTATATATCTATAAACCTTTGATCTCGCTGGAAAGACTAACTGTGACATCGATCCCGACGCGCACAAAGAAATTTGGCAACTCTTTTCTTTGTCGCTCCGCCAAAAAATGGGAACTCTTTACCAACATACGTGTTCCCCTCCTCTTATAAGCTCGACTTCCACTTACCATCAGGTGGAGTGGAGTCATATCTACCCGGAAAATTAAAAAAACAAAGACGCCTTGTGCGCCCTAGTATACCGGAATAAGTTTCGGTGGGTGTCACGGCTTGTTATTCCTACGCTATCCAACTATCCTTACAATATTAATATATTAAATTTTCAGCGCAACGCGACCCGCAAAGCTCACATCCGGACTCACACAGGCGAGCGACCGTACTCCTGCAGCAAGTGTCCCGCGAAGTTCAGTCAGGCCAGTGTGCTCGGAACACACGTCAAGCTGGTACACCTCAAGTTAACAAGAGACGGACGACCAAAAGCGCCACTAGCCGTCAAATAAATAAAAAAAAAACAAAGAAGTGTAACATTTTTAGCCCTGAATATTCCTTTGCCACGTTACATTAAAAAAATGATATTTAAATTTGGAATTTTATTTTCAACGAGCTCAATAAAGTTTCACTTTAAAATAGTTTTATAATCTGTGAATAATAAATTATTTTTAAAGTTTTGTTTCATTTCATATCGTTATGTGTAACAGAGATGAGAATTAAGGTGTAGAGAAATGAATAGAATTTTTTTTTATTTTGAACAGTACAATAAAAAAATAGGACGTACGATTCGAGTATTATTTTTTAATAATAAAAGTCAATGAAAAGGCATACTTAATATTGATCAAGTGTGACCTTAACATTATAATAAATCGGTGTCCTATTGAAAGTCGGTGTTTTGATTATTAAATAAACAATTATATTTTTTTGATTGTCATTTAAATTATTTCTGAAAGAAAGAAATCAATGATCATTTTAACAACGTTTAATAAGGCCGCTTAAGTCTTTTAAGAATAACATCAAATATGACAATGATATAAATTTGTTCACAACCGTGCGTGCTTCCACGTTAAATTATGCACAAAACTTAGTCTTATTTACATTGTTATTGCTGTTTTAATTCTAATATAAGTCATCTCGGCACTCAGGCTAAGATATATTTTAAGCATCATAACATACTATTAAACGCTGATAGTTTAGCGAGGCGAAGCGATCAGTGTTTTTTTTCGTATTTCAACTGATCGTTAACTGCTTTTCCCAAATATTGATCTCCCCAAAACTTAAGAGCACTGTGACAGCGCATGACTTTGTGAGTGAACGTGAAGACATATTTACTTCAGTTCATTTTGTAAATTTTTATGTAAATATATTGAGCGTATTAAAATTTAGTTGTGTTTGTTGTTATGTATGTTTATCTAATTATTTATTATTGTGTTGTTTTAGGTTATGGGTTAACAGAGAGTCCACTTCTATTATGCCTTCAAATTAAATAATCTGTGCCCTCTTGGCACAAATAAAAGCCAAAATTAAAAAAAGACATATTTACAATATATTGACAACTGTCACTTGAAATAATATAGGAAAACGTGGTTGTATGATGTAATGCCATTGCCTATTCCGAGAGAGTGGAAACAAAATAAAGGACTGACAAGTTTACGTATCTTTCTACTACCTGCTTTAGACCGATCCGATCTTATGAAAAAAAAAATCTATTTCGATTAGAGAAATTCCAAAATGATTTTTGTAGTGCTGTACAGTATTGACTTATTTTATTACTTGGTCCGGTAAATAAAATAAAAAAAAAAGAAATTAGATATTATTTCTTACCAGTCATGAGATTGCCAACATTTTTAAATTATCTTATAAATTTAGGATTCAGTAAAAAGTATTTTTTTTTAAATATATATATTTTTTATATACCTGGAGCAAGTGACACCCGTAGAAAGTATTTTATCTAGGACAACTATATAGAAAGCTTTACTAGTGAATTCTTATTAAAAGCTTGACTGTTTTTTCCTATATAAAGATGTAAATTTATCTTATTTAAATTGAAATAATTTAGATTCTTAGATTCACATGCATGCATTTAGGTACCTATTGTTTTTTCATAAGACATCAGTATCATACCTGTTTTCTTGTAAATAAATATTATTATTTATGCATATAAATTCAAAAGCATAGACAACATTATATTTGATGGATGTTTATCAAATAATAATCAATTTAACTAACTAATTTGACTAATACAAGTAGCACAAATAATCACTTTTGAAATTGAAATTAAGTTACTTAAGAAATTACGGCACATTTTAATACACTCGATGTCAAAGTTCAAAAATTAAGATGACTTAATTTATTGAGGTTCATCTACACCTCCCCCTTGTTATTTACCCCCATTGGAGCTTAATTTTAAAATTCTTGTTATTTGTTCCGAAAATCCTAGATTTTAGTTATTATTATATTTCTACCTTAACAAAGTACCGACAACACGTCTGGGGTTTCCACCATTTTTCAGCACCTACTACATAATTATAATCACATATACGTATTTGTAACTGAGCTAACCACAGATAAAACCGTAAATTTGCTTCTTTTTTTAAAGTAGATTTCCCCATTCTTACATTTTCAAATTAGAAGAACTTGCAAATAATTATTCATCCTTTACTCATATAACTAACTGAAACTTATAAAAAACACTGCTAATAAAGATAATCGAGAAATAATTGAGAGATCACACGTGATCTAAAAAAAAGTGTAACTAGTCTATTGAAATGTTACATTGACTGAACATTTTGTAGAGGATGCAATTTTATTTGTGGGACATGTAATGGGTGTCAATACAATCTTAACCCCAAGTTTGTAGGGTTGCCGCCATTGTCCCCCGCCCGCCATCTTGAAAAAAAACGTATATTTAAACACATTTTTGGGTTTGAAACATATTTTTGAAAATATATGTATGTGTGTGGGTTTAAAAATATATATATGTATTTTCTGTAGATTTTGAAACTATATCTCCAAAACTATTAATTGTACGGAAAATTTGTGAAGACATAATTTGTAGCAAATCGTTGTGTCTACAATAATGTTTATTTGACTTTTTACCATAAACTTATAAAATTTAAAAAGTTATAAACAAAAAAGTGAGAAAATTTGCTCAAATTTTTTTTTTTTTGCTTAGTAACTTTTTCTCTGTTTATTAGCACAAAATAAAATCAGAACAAATTTATAGAACATGTCTTTCTGAAAATTTTGCTGGAACAAGGGCGGCAACCCCACAAACTTGGGGTTAAGGTTGTATTGACACCCCCCCCCTACACGTCTCACAAATAAAATTGCGTCCTCTAGAAAATGTTCAGATTGATTCTAAAATTGTAACATTTCAATGGACTAAACATTCAGCTAAGTATTTAGAACGAACGAACTTTTTGACAGAAAAATTGTAGGTATTAAATGTAGTATTTACCTTAACCATCGGTTTAGTAGCTAAGTACCTCAGAAAAAATGCAAAAAAAAACTATTACATTTTTTTGTTTATTATATTGTTTAATGTTTACATACATAAGCAGTATCGACGTTTCGTCGCCTGATCGTTACACGATAGCGCACGGTCGGAACATCCAATGTGTGCTATCTTCAGTAAAACATCGTTTATAATATAAAATATTCTATATAAAAACGCTTCCAAACATATTTGCTTCGATTTTTTCTTTACCATTTTTAACATTTTCGACCGAGTTATCTACAAACTTTGTATAATGGAGTTGCAGAGGTTATAAGTTTATGTTTAATAAAAAATACGTAATAATATTTCGTTGTGTTGATATGAGTATTTTTTTGATAGTTTTAGAACGCTTTGTTTTTGCGCACGGCTTTGCTTGGGGAGTGGGATGAGGTTTCGTAGGTTTTAGGTATAAAAACAGCTTGTATTCTGCCTTGGGGTTCAAGCTTGCTACACCGCAAAGCGTAAAAGACAATGTTACAGTATCAGTATAGATTTAAATAATCATTTAATTCGTCTCGTAATGGACGAAAAATATAGATTCGGAGGAACGTGAGAGCTGTTTTAGGTTCCGTATGCTTTGTTTACTATAGGATGTGATCAGCAGCATAGAAGATCGCGGCAGGGGAGGCGCGTCCCACGGGAGCGGCGCGACGTCCGCCGACGCGCGGATGTATCTAGATCCGGTAGTATACATTGCATTATGAGATGTGTGCTGGGATTTTTTTATATCATATCTATAAATATAATAATTTGTCATGAACTCATAACTGGCCTATATGTTTAACAAAGGTTTTTATAAATTCGCGTTGGTAGATACATAAGTAGCAAAGTTTTATTTAACACAATGGTTATCTCACGATGTTTTCCTTCTCCGCTGAGCTTTAACCCGAAATCTTCAGTTCAGATAACCGCCACTGGCTATTCAAGCCAGTGGGTTTTTTTCAAAATCATAAATTTTTCATAGAAAATATTATACCTTTGCCTATGAATAGATATGTTTTATAATTCCAGCTCGTCAGTCAGTCTGTGGTATTGTTTTGTTCCGGTTTGAGCCAATGTAACGAATGATTATTATTTCTTACAGCGCCAATGTCCAAGGGCGGTGGCGACCATCAGGTAGCCCTAATGGCCGTCCGCCTATCTATTAAAAAAAATATATCTGGTTTTAGGGGGCATAATCTTGCAATGTTTTTTTTTTTAAATATTAAATTATTAGCAGATGGACTATTAATCCACCGGTAAGACAACGGTACTGTAACAAATACTTACCTTCATTGTTCTATACGTCGCCAAACATTGGATCTGATATGTTATGTGGAAAAACCCTAGCTCACTCACCCTGCAAACCACATCACAGCCACGCAAAATTTCCTGTTTGGCAGTGAAATTGGTAATAATTGGGTCACTAACCGTACCTATATATATATACGTATATTATAATTATATAAGTATATTATAATATATAATTATATTTAATAAACTAATATTTTGTTATTGTATCCGATTTCATAAAAGTGTAATCGATTTCAGAACGTCATTCGTATGGCTTTATAAAATAATACAAAAAGTTTCCCCGCGCAAAATGATTATTAAAAAATAAAAAGAGAGCCGCGTGGAATGAGAATAGGAGTTTTTGTGAATTGGATATTTAACTTCAGGACTATAATATTTATAAAATAAAACAAACAATAAATAAAGATTTTGTTTACTGGTGTATTTATTAGGTTAATTTTTCATATAATGACTATTTAATCGTGATTTATATCTATATATATATGGGACCATCCATTTATTACGTAAGACTATTTTCGCTAGCTAGCTATTTTTTTGATCCCCTCCCCCACTAATATAAGAAAAAATAAGATCTGGTCGACCCCCTCCCTCCTTGTTTAATATTTATTACGTAAGAATCTAAAGGAGAAAATGAATACACGTTTTGTTTATTTTACTGTTTATTTTTCAAAGTAACAACTTCTTGAAATGTGTTTATTTGTAATTTCAAAGGTTTTAAAGGTACGCATCTGTGCGAACAACAGCAATCGCGCGGTTTCCCGTTTTTTTTCAATTTTTTTTTTTTATCTTACGTAAGAACTATCGAAACTCCTTCCCACCCCCTTGTAAGAAAACATAAGACATGGTCCAATAAATCGTCTTACGTAATAAATGAATGGCCCCTATGTAGTTACAAGCAAAACCATCAGCGGACTAAATAATACTAAACTATAATATAAAAATATACTCATCTCCGAAACGAGAGGCATCTTCTGGAAGAGTTATGAATCATCAGCGTTAATTTTTTTTTCTTAAGATAAAAACGCATTTGTCATCTCATGTATAGCACAGTTACGTAGTTCTAGTGCGTTGTACATTCACACCTCGACCGGAAGTTGTTAGGCGGGGCACGAGCACGCTTCCTATACTTCCTGAATGGAATTTAGGGCTTGAAATAGGGTCATTTTAGAAAAACTATAATGCATCTATTGCCTACTGAACATATTTTGATAAATATTTATCATAATCCTAGAGTTAATTAACAGAGCTACTTAAAAAAATATTACTAGGTGGTAGGGCTTTGTGCAAGCCCGTCTGGGTAGGAACCAAAAACTCATCAGATATTCTACCGCCAAACAGCAGTACTCAGTATTGTTGTGTTCCGGTTTAAAGGGTAAGTGAGCCAGTGTAACTATAGGTACAAGGGACGTGATATCTTAGTTCCCAAGGTTGGTGGCGCATTGGTGATGTAAAGAATGGTTTATATTTCTTTTTGCCATTGTAATAAACTCATAATACCTACAAGTAATAAAATCAAATTAGTGGGTAAAGGCGTTTTTCAAGGAATAGAAATGGTTATTCATGTCAAATTTAGTATAGTTTACTCATCGATTTAAAATGGATTATACGCTTAAAATCAAAATCCAAAAATACTTTATTCAAGTAGACTTTTACAAGCACTTTTAAATCGTCATTTCATAAACTATATTGAATGAAGCTACCACCGGTTCGGAATGTAGATTCTACCGACAAGAAACTCAATCGTTACACTTATTGAACATTTAAAATACAAATACTCAATTATTTGTCAGATTTAACGACGTCAATCCTTCTTGATAATACGTTCTTCTTAAAAGACAATACGTTCATCAATAAACGCGCTATCTAAAGTAGTTTGTTGTTTTGCTGTGGTAGATCGTGAAATTAATGGAAACGTAGAACTCTCCAACAACAATACTATTACAGACTACTTGTATATATATTACGTTATTTCATTATATATGTTCACAGTGCGTTCTATTCGGGTGCAAGCAATGTTCTGGCAATACCCTGAAAAAAGAATAATAGAGACCTTCTAGTCGCCTCACAGATGGTCTCAGACTAGCGCCTAGGCTTTTAGCATTCCCTGCACCCTGGGTTAATACGCTTCCTATTTATTTATTTATTTATTTATTTAAAAGACACACCATCGGCATATACACAAAAAAATAGTAGTTAATAAAAGAACATCAGACTCATTCTGTGTGGTACACCATTACAGGCGTGTACGACACTTGCTACAATAAGAATATCAAATTAAAAAAAAAAAATGTGAGACAATATTTTGACAAAAATGAAAACAAACATAAATTAAACACAAATTCTAACGAAAATTACAGCTAACTAATCACACTATCCCTTTAGAGGAAAAGATTTAGTATTTAAAAAAATAAAATAAACGAAAGTAAAATAATAGATTGTAACTTTCCCACTGCTGGGCTAAAGCCTCCTTTCCCTTTGAGGAGAAGGTTTGAGCTTATTCTATTACGCTGCTCCAATGTGGGTTGGTGAATACACATGTGGCATACTTTCGTTGAAATTAGACACATGCACGTTTCCTCACGATGTTTTCCTTCACCACTTAATTTGTTCACAAACTGAATTTTGAACACAAATTAAGCACATGTTAATTTAACGGCCTGGGTTTGAACCTGGAATCACCGGCTTATAAATTTAGTATTTACAATAATTCGAAAGCATAATTGTTTTTAGGACAAAATAATTATAATTATAATTGTCGCATGAAATTCGTTATTTTGAACATTAGACTACATGTACCTTTGTGCGTTACGTCCCAAGAAATATATCAGCACTCGCTCGTAAAAAGCGAAATGAAACGAGGTCAAATAAATTCCATTTTTTTCAGCAGCTTTGTCTGCGAGGCCTTTGCAGATTTACTGTTTCAATTTTAATGTTTTTTTTTTTTGTGATTTTATCTTTATTTTACACGCATGAATGCGGTTGGGTAGATACACACATTTTAATTTAAATATTCAAAATAAGAATGAATATTAATGTTCTAAAAATTAGGTTCATACATCGTCTACGTGTTACGTTTGAACAATTGGACGTACAGACAAATGAGTACCTGATCGTAAGGGGTCACAACCGCCCATATAAATTGGTGCTGTAAGAAACAATTACATTAAACAATTAAGTTGTAAGAAAAATAACAAACCTTACATCGCCAATGCGCTCCAACCTTGAGAGCTAAGATATCGTCCTTTGTCCCTTTAGTTACACCGACTCACCCTTCCAACCGGAACACAACAGACGGTCTTTCAGAAAGCCCCGCCAAGGTAATAGCGCTAGCATCCTGGGAAAAATGCAAAGGACGCTCTTTCAGACGGCATGTGTTTTATATATAACGGGTACACCATTTCTGTTTAGTTCATTTTTTTTCATTAATTTACATTAATATTTAAATTAATTAAATTCATATTTATTATTTTTAAAATACTGGTTTGAAGTATACTAGTTACCGCGCATGGCGGCATTCGTATCAGTTAGATGTGAGGAATAATATTCCTAAAGTACTTAATAAAAATTCAGCCACATGTGTATTCCGCCAACTAATGTAACGAATATGCTCCAAACCTTCTCCTCAAAGGGAGAGGAGGCCTTTATCCCAGCAGTGGGACATTTACGGGCTGCTTATGTACTTAATAAAAAGTAACATATCTACTATTCCAAATTATAATCTATCTCTTCGCCAAATTTTATTCAGATATGTTCAGCCGTTCTGTTGTGATTGAGTAACAAACATTTGAACTTTCGCATTTAAAATATTAACAAGATTTTATATTTGACGACCTCCGTGGTCGTCGTGTACACCGGGTTTCATGGGTACGCCACTCCGAGGTCCCGGGTTCGATTCCCGGCCGAGTCGTTGTAGAAAAAGTTAAATAGTTTTCGATGTTGTCTTGGGTCTGGGTGTTTGTGGTACCGTCGTTACTTCTGATTTTCCATAACACAAGTTCTTTAGCTACTTACATTGGGATCAGAGTAATGTATGTGATGTTGTCCAATATTTATTTATATTTTAAGTAGAGAATATAAACCAGATTAATTCTTGTATGATTAATAGCACATTTACCATACCCAGACAATAAATTATAAGATCATCAATCATCACAAAATATTGGGATAATTATTACGGAATATGCAATAAGGTTACCTCCAGGACTCGGGAGGGAAAATTTCAAGGCCTGTATCGATCCTTTGACCTAATTCTCATGGTGTGTTGTGGAGGATTCTCATATTACGTTTTTGGAAACCAGCACAATAAGGGCTAGAAAACCGGAACACAACAGAAATAGTAAATCTATTCTATTTATTTGGGAAACAAATAATTATAATTAAACTTAATAGTTAAAAACAAATATAAGTGAAACATAAATCAATCAAGTTTCCGCTTAAAATTAATACAAACAAATGACAACTTACATTAAAAATAAAAACAAAAACAGAAAGTATATAAAGTATTAAAAACGAAATCACTATAATTTTGTATTCAAATAGTTTTGAAGGCGTTTGGCTGTTGTCATCGTCATTTATAAAATGGAATTTAATGTAAACCAAAGGTACACCAAAGGTAGTTTAGATTTAAAGTAGAATCGCTAATTTCAATAATATAGTACAAGATAAATTTAATTAGAACATATTAAGTTTATGGTTGCCGTCGAAAACGTATTAAAAATTCATGCAAAATTTAAAAAATAGTTAAATCACAGTTAGACTAAGAGCATTAATCAACGATTCCGATCATTTAAATAAAAATTTTAATAGTAAGGTATTTGAAAACATCGTGCCCTAAAAAATTGATTTCCGCCTTT
Source organism: Vanessa atalanta (assembly GCF_905147765.1). Lineage (NCBI taxonomy): Eukaryota > Metazoa > Arthropoda > Insecta > Lepidoptera > Nymphalidae > Vanessa > Vanessa atalanta. The sequence continues at coordinate 7,083,246 of NC_061895.1, forward strand.
CTTTCGTCGTTTCCTTTCAGGCGAGGCAATGGTTTCTCTGATCTGCATTGAGATTCTGTAAGAATTAAATTCGTATCTCATTCGTGAAATGACAATCGACTTACTGTGATTCGCTATTTTAACACGCGTCTCATCATGTTGGTTGCGGTTAGTTTCGAATTTCTACTAACAGGACACCTCTATACTTATGACAGAAGTTTGTATATTAAGCGATTTTTATGCCTCTTATATTTTTGTCTTAACTTGACTTTGAATTAATCTTAAATCTTAATAAATAATGAGCTACTACTCCAGGTTTTGGACTTTGGACTTATTTCAAAATCCGGTACACATTCGGTAGACTTTCATCCAGAATTATATTGTTTCCTTTGCCATAGAGAACGAGATGAATAGTATTATAAATTAGGCTATCTCTTAAGCTTATTTGAAAAAAAAAACACTTAATGTGTCCAGTGATATCTGAATTAAATCATTTTTTTTTTTTATATATATTCTTACATATGATAAGTGTAAAACTTGAAATAATTTTATTTTACACTACGGGACACTCCGAGCTACTGCCCGGGACGGATGTTTTTTTATATTCCAAAATATGAGCAGAATAAAATGATGTATAGTAATTTTTCTTCTATAAATGATGTGGCGGCATTTTTCGGTGCTCAGGTGTGATGCGAAGATGGAATCCAATGTTCACTTCAGTCTCCTCTTTCCTATGTTATTAACACGATGTACCAGAACCACCTAAACCCAGGGTGGAAGTGATGCGAAGATGCCCGTCTGATGAGGCGCCTCGCGACCAGAACATCTTGCATCATGGGCGTTTATTGTGTTTGATACGGGGTGAGATACTTGATAAGTATCACACATACTTATCAACGTATTATTTGTATGTATAAATATAAATTAGAATATATAGATTAAAACAACTTCTACATTATTTATATTTGCTTAAACAAGTATCGCTATGGATAAACAAAACTGTTCTGAAGCATTTCTATGCACTCCGGACAAAGCCCCGGGCAAAGTAAGATTAAATAAAACAGGTACAGTCTTGTTATAATACCTTGGTACTTATTCATTGAATTGCATACCCAAAATATTTACATATTTTAAGATAATTTATTGAAAAGAAAACCTTAAAATTAACAGCTTAAAGTACATTTTAAATTTAAATAACTTTTCATTGTAAAAGCGAAAGTGTCATTAAACTCAAAAATAATTGCTGCATTCAATGAAAGAGCTTAAGTATTTGAAATAAGGTTAAAACTTCTTTGGTAGCTTTCGTATATATACGACCTTTTTGACTTTGTCACATCTCGGTCGTTACTAAGTTTGCAAATCTGTGGTACTTTGGGCGGGAAAGCATTTTGTAAGGGCGCTGATAACTGGCTAAAGGCTTAAATTAATTATATTATAAACTGTTTCATTCCAAATATTATTCATATATTTTTAAGCAGCTTATGTTTTTAATGTTTATTGCATTTATTTTATTATTTATTATTATTTTCATAAATAAGTGTTGCCAAGTCAATTTTATTTATATACTAATAACGAAATTTTATAAATATAAGTATTGTTAATTTTTGCGTAGGTATATTTTGTAGACATTTATACTTACAAATAATATAAAAATAAAAAAATTACCAATAGGCCGTATAGATTAGAATAAAAAGTTTTTTTATTAATTTAAAATGAAGAAATATCAATTATTTTACTGACAATTACTTTTAACGTTTGAGTTATTATCTCATTCTTACAGCATGAGGATACTTGGTAGGGAGCGGGTTCTGTACGCATGCGTGCGATGTAGGACCTCGTATCCCCTAAATATGTCCTTTGTCTTCGTTTAGCAAAGCTATGGTGTAGGTGTCACCTTGGCAGCGTTAAGGGCGGGAAATTCGTGAGTACCACAGATTATTATAACTAAATATACATGTATACATTTGCTTTCAAGAAGTTTAAGGTTCTACATAAATAAGAAAAAAAGGTTTTATCTACGATTTCAGTTAGATGTTTAGTGAACTGCGCGCAATTTATTTTTTATTCTGAATGTGTATTTGTTTTGTAATTATCGTCTTTTAAAAAGTTTTAAATATATTCGTAGTGATTGTTGAATTCGCTAGGTAACAAATTTTAATATTAGTGATGGTTTTTTTGTGTTATTTTCATCTTTTTTTACTCGTTATTTGAGTAGGTAATAAACATATCAGTTGGAATTAAATCAATCTCTTAACCTAGTGTAGTTTTTTATGGTGTGTGATCCATAATTAAGAAAAATTGCGAGATAGCTTAGTTATACGTGTAAATAATAGGATTGAAGTGATGTAAATATGAATGCTAATTTTTATGAACATTACTATCATTCTTTCTCCTTTTATTGATGGTAACGCTTGTGCTTAGAGAATAGACATAGTCCAAGACGTCTAAATCGAACCTTCGATTTTCAAATCGCTAGCCGTCCTTTAATCCTTTGAACTATCGGAATTTTTGCACTATCATTATAAATTTGGTTCAATATATATTCTTAAAAAAGACATAGTTGTTATACATTTTTGAAGAGCTTAGAAAAGTATTTAAAATAATCTGCAAGACAAGTTTCACAACATTTTTTTTTGTTTTTAAGGCATTTTGTGGAAACAATCCCAAAAAAATATTGAAATAACTTCGATTCTGTCACATTAGTCTCGCATTTCTTAATTCGGACCGACAATTATTGTTTAATAACAAATAACCAGTGTTTAATCGTTTTTATAAATCAGAAGAAAAATGAGACGAATATTCACCTCTATGACGACCTAACGGAATTCGTCTGATTACCAATAATGTCGAATTATATATTAGCCTATACAAAACGTAAATGGAATTCTTATGTAAATGGAATTAATCCCAAGAAAGTTAAAAGAAAAACAGTTCCAAAAATCAGATGGTATTCTATTGAAAGGCTATGTTCCCTTAGAGGTGGTAAAGTTGGAAAACTTTGAGGAGAACAAGACAACTATTTATTTTTACTGTCGTATTTAAATATATATTTATAAAACTTAATTGAATTGCTTGATTGTTAATCTCAAATATCAATAGTATTATAGTTTATAATAGCATTTAGTTCAGTAAGACAACCAACAGTAGATCCAGTATCACATCAAATTAAAAAAAAAATACATTACAAAATATTAGGTATCTTGGCAAATGTTCTTCTAGTAAATAACTACTAGAAGTAAGTACTTTAATTTTGGTAGTCTCTCCATGCACCATAACATTGGACAGTATGTTTTTTTTTTCTTATTTAATTTTGGGATTTCTGTCCTAACCTAAAACTTTTTGCTGGGATATGTCCGGACCTAAGATGTATTAAAAATATAAATTAAACGTAATCAATGACTAGAGATAAGAATTATAATACATTTTTTTACTATTAAATTATATTAAAAAAAAACATTTTAAAAATACAATTCTTTAATTTTTTTCCTAATTGCAAAATGCATTGAAACACATTTTCAATTAATCAAACAGACTTTATATCTACAATATTTTATGCGAGTCTATTCAGTCGCTACGATGTGCTTAAAAGCTTGAGTGAGCTCATTGAGTAAACAGCCTCCGGTGTAGTCATTTACTACACCGGAGGCTGTTTAGGAGGACTAGGGATTAGTAATACAAACTTGTATAAAAATAATACCATTAAGTCAGGTTACTTATTATTTATTTTATGGTATGAGCCGAGATGGCCCAGTGGCTAGAACGCGTGCATCTTAACCGATGATTTCGGGTTCAAACCCAGGCAGGCACCACTGAAATTGTATGTGCTTAATTTGTGTTTATAATTCATCTCGTGCTCGACGGTGAAGGAAAACATCGTGAGGAAACCTGCATGTGTCTAATTTCAACGAAATTCTGCCACATGTGTATTCCGCCATGGAGCAGCGTGGTGGAATATGCTCCAAACCTTCTCCTCAAAGGGAGAGGAGGCCTTTATCCCAGCAGTGGGACATTTACGGGCTGCTAATGTAATGTATGTAATAGGTCGGACGAGCAAATAGGTCACCTGATGGTAAGTAGTCACCATCGCCCATAGACAATGACGCCGTTGGAAATATTAACCATTCCTTACATCTTGGACAAGACCAAGTAAGCTATGTTAATTTTACTTAAATAATTGTAATATTGAGTTAAGTTTTTGTTTTATATAAGAATTATTGACAAACACTTTAATAATATACAAATAAATATTAAAAATGTTTAGTGTTTATGACTCCGTGGAATGCTAGCTGCATTTCCCTGTTGAATCGCAATTCCGATCCTCTGGGCAAAAACGAACCAGACTTCCAGTCACTGGTATTTTATAATCAATTTATCCAGATTATAAGCCGTCGAAAAGTTCTGAACAGCGCTTTTTGTTTTTTTATATAACGAGACAATTTAAGTTGAATTATAAACACACTTTAAATATTCTAAACTATTGAAATTTTATGAGTTTTTTGGAACATTAACTTCACCTACAGTACAATCATATCTGTAAAATAGTCAAGATGACATAGTTGTTATAACGCGTGTGTCTTACCGATGATAACGTGTTCAATTCCAGGCAATCACAACTAACTACTCATATAATGAATTTGTTTTAATATTTTATTACGTTAAACGATTTACAGTGGAGGATATCAATACAAGCCATAGTTTAATAAATGCAAATTTTCGAATTTCTTAATTTCTCAACGTTAATTTCCTAAAGTAGAATGCAACAATTATTCTTCCGGTTATTTGACGACCTCTGTGGTCGAGTAGTGTGTACACCGGTTTTCATGGGTACGCCACTCCGAGGTCCCGGGTTCAATTTCCGGCCGAGTCGATGTACAAAAAGTTCATTAGTAGTTAGTTAAGTTATAGTTTTCTATGTTGTCTTGGGTCTGGGTGTATGTGGTACCATTACTGCTGATTTTAGGTTTAAAGAATTTTTTTCTCAAGAACATTACAGTTCACTTATGAGTACAGAATTTTACACATAATGCAGTTAAACATGTAACAAATAGTTCGACCGTAAGAATATCAATTGGTAATGACTCAAAAAAGGGTTGGATAGCAACAAGGAAACACAAGTGCATTAGCTACTTACATTGGGATCAGAGCAATGTATGTGATGTTAGTACTATTATTCTCTCCCAAAACACTGAATGGAAATTTTCCAACATGATACTTTTATTTAGCTATCATAAATTCACTGAAAATAGTCATACGATCGAGTCGAGATCGAAAAAAACTCGCCCATAATAGCATCTTCACGTGATTTTTAAATCATTATTCGGAATGAGATCATTAGTAGCAGAGAAAAAGCTATATGTATCGTGATGTTAATATTATGTTGAAAGTTTAAAGACATGCTCCAAAGTCGTGGAGATCTTAAATTTCATTCCTTCTGAGATAGTTATGTAAGTGTGCACTGAATCATGTTTATAAAAAAAAGATAACATATTATTGGACCTACAAAAAAAATGGCTATTTGCTAAATCAGGCAAAAGTAATATCAACTAAGTCACGAGCTCATTTTTTATTTAATTCTGGTGAATAAGTTTTAAACATTACAGAAATGCTTGGAACAGTTCATGATTCAAATAAAAAAGGCCCCATTTTCTTGAAAAAGATCTTTCGCTCCATTTTCCGTGATTAAAAGAAAAATGGAAGGAAGTAGTTGTGAAACAAGAAAGGTAATACTTTGTTATTATTTTAACAAGCGAAAAAGGTACATGTAGATATGCAATCTCTTTTTTGACCTATATTCTATATAATATAGGATTATATATATAAAAAAAAGATTTTTGGGGAACTGTGTGATAAATTTTTGGTCAGGCACAAAATAAGTGTTCTAAAAAAAACTCAGAGATAATTTGTACCATATATTAAGCATCTATTATACTGACAATTCGTTAATATTATTGAATTTTAAATTAAAATTGTAAATCAAATATTAATCTTGGAAGATTAAACTTTGAAGAGAAAATGTTAGGTAATCTTCTGACAAGAGCTTAATATATTTATTTGAACAATTCTGTCATAAATTTTAACGGAATATATGATAAAAACTATTTATTAAGTTTCTTAAATGTACGATATTTTGGCGTACTTTCCACGGAACCCTCGAAAAATTAATATATTGCATAAATAAAAAAAAAGTAAATAGACTCTTATTAATAGACATAAAACTAGTTATTGCAAAATTAGTTTCCAAAGAATGCTTTCCTCGCGTGTTTGGTGTTGGTTTTGTCATAGACCGAATGGATATTTGTAACGTACTATAAATTTTATTGTTGTCAAATGGTTGTCAAACTTATTAGGAATAAGTTCTTGCCACAGACAAGACATAAGATATCTATAGTCTATTCCAACCCCAAGAGGACAGAAGCCAACTAAACAACATTTGATATCAAATTCACGCGATATCATTGGTTGATAGCTTGAATAATCTATGATTTTCATTTTGGATTGAAGTTCATAAGTAAAACTAAAGTGGATATAAGTATATGAGCCCAATAGTGTGTTATTATAAATAAAAAAATATTAGTCAAGAACTGTTAGTAGTGTACAATATACCTAATCGCTATATTAAGCAAACCGCATGAAATACATAATTCGACGTTTGTTTACCTATATTCCCTCTTCGATTGGAATAGACAATAAGATACATCTCATAGTCTTACATATAAACAGAAATAAAAGATATATCTTACTATTTTTCGTTAACATGGAGTTTTTCAGTTGTCAAATAAAAAGCCACGAAATCAAGGAAGTGACCTAACTTTGGTTTTTTACGTTCGTATTACACGGGTTGGGGTGAAGTTACAGAAGTTATCCAAAAGAACAAAGAACGCACACATAGTATACATATTCTCTTCCTTTATATAAATGCGTGCTGAATTACTTATGTAGAAAAATATTCCCAGTGATATTTTTTTTAGTAAGAAAAACTAAAATGGGATGAGATTGGAAACAAAATAGTATTCCATAATTAAATACTTTAAATTTTTGCAATAAAATCATTCATCAATGTTAATTAGTTACAATGGAATTGTGCTATAAATGCTTTAAGTGGAAAAATTTGGTTATTTTTGTAAATAAATGAAATAACTACTAAACCAATATAAATAAAACTTATCCAAAATGATCCAGCGCGTTCGGAGAAGGTTTTAGAACATAATGTTGGGATATAAGCAGCCGAGATTCCCACTTTTACCCGGTTTACATTTTGATTGAATTAGTAGAAATGTTATTGTTTAAGAATATAGTGTACAAAATTTTAGTTTCTTAATTTATTTAAATTAAAGTTTGCAATTAAAAATATGAAATTGTAGAAATTTTTCTCTTATTTTTTAGGCATAAGGTAAAATGTGTATTTGAAAAAGGTTCCATTTATGTATTGTATGTAGTTTGTAATACCACAATACAAAATCTTGTAGCAGTCAAATGGTTACAAAATGGACAATCACTAGATTGTCGCAACAGAATTATCTCAACAATCAAACAAATGGCTTCGTAGAAATAACAATCGCCGATCAATTTATCTAGCCGAGGCAATGTCAGCGAATCAAGCTCCCGCGATGATCCCCAGTGATCACCAACACCATCCGGAGGGTCAGAATTGTCGAACGAGCAACGCTCATAAATTCTTTCAACGACTGACAGTTGAAGGGTTCACATGTAGATGATATTGTAGTGGGTGCGATGGTAAGCTGTGATACCACATTCGTGCCCAAGCATGTGGCGGGACAACACGCACCTGTCAAATTCTCCGCCGCCATATTGTTGCCTTTGACGTTTGCTGTTGCGTTCGAAAATCGGGTGCTCGGATACACATACCAGTTTTGTGTTTAGTGTATGACAATGTTTGTGTGCTGTGTGGTGTCGTTATAGTGTACTGTGGTGCGGTGTGTGTTTAATTTTATAGTAAGTTTACTTAAACAGATTTATAATCTCGTTGATTATCAGCCAGCATTTTGCGCTACTATTCTGGTTTTAGATTAAACTAGTATGAATTTACACAATGAAAATTCTAAAATAAATTCGTGTATCATAAATAGAAGTAGTTATTAGCTAAATTGTGGAAGGTGAATTCTCTTCACCGATTTAGTAGTAGTTTTTTAAATAAGAGCTGGAAAAAAGGTACGCTAGTCAATTGGTCTGGTGACTACTGACATTGGTATGGTTTTACTTAATAGCTGGTGGTAGGCTACTTATTAATCGATACTGGTATTATTTTACTTATTATCTGAAATTATGTACCTTTGAACTATATCTACTTATTTCCAAATTAATGGTATAATATAATTAAGTTAAATAATAATATCACTATTATAGTTGCTCATCATTTAATAGTTATATTAGATTAGATATATGCGTGTGGTGCGAATTATTTTGGTGCTTACAAATCTATAAAGGCATTGCAAATCACGCCCGGTCTTAGCGAGTAATAAGGAATTAAAAAAAAAAAATACCTTACATAGACTTAAAAAAAAACTGTCATCATCCATCGCCTACAATAACAATTAAGTTTAAGGAATTGTTATGTGTGATTAGTCTATTGGTCTAGTAGCTTGCTTATGCTATTGAAGTACCAGAAATGGTTTCAAATCCCGGGTCGGGCAAATGAAAGTTGGTTTTTATGTTTTCTGTAAATATTTTTTTGTAGATGTTCTGAGTTAGGCTGTTAATAATTTTGCACTACCCGTGCTTAAGAATAAAAGAAAATCCGTTAGTTTGTCACACTCAGAAGGGATGAAATCCACCACATCACTCTAGTCTTGAAATTGAAAGTGTTCTGTATTTGTGCATCTGCACAGATGCCTACCTATACATATTGGTATTCATTGCTACAATTAGATGAATATTTAGTATCCTTGCTTAAACTTTGTTTTAATTTAGATCAAATTTAAAAAAAGTTACTACAAAAAGTAAGTTTATAAAGTTTAATAAAAATTAATAGCTTTTTAGTATATTAACGGTGAATCATTTAATTTATTTTTATATGATTGCTATAATACTGTGTGGAGCCTAAGCCCTTGTGGTTTTAAATCCAAGGTTGAACCAAAATAGGTTATTTTGTTTCTATATCTATATTGTGTCTATAAGACAGTTTTAAACACTTAGCTTAGGAAGTTAACAGACAGTTAGTATAACACTCAGACCATTGACTTCAGCCTTTTAGTAACAGACCATTTTTATACCAACTGGAAATAAGGTGAGCTAGGATTAAATAGCTGATCTCTTTATGATTAGGATTATGAGACTGATGTGTGTGTGTATTTGGTCACAACGTCCCAATAATTATCTACTATTATACTAAATGTAAAATACCGCATAATCATTTTTAATATATGATATGATTTATTTCCAATATATTATTTGGTATTCGTCTATATCTGTCTAGAAATTCACACAGCTATGACGATAAAACACTTGACTCTTGAGATATTGAGTAAGTATTGAGTAACGGATTGTGATGATTTTCTTATTTAAATACGAACTATTCAGGATCGTGTTCTTCCCTAATCTTCTTTTGAAGCTAGATAGATCTCTGTAAGTGATAAGACTGCTTTTGTATCAATTATATTTTAACCAAATATTTTTTAAAGCATAAAATTTGCTTTAAGAATCTACTTATATTTTCACTGGTAAAATTTGGAAAATTGACTTAGCCGATTTTGGTCCATGTACTCTTAAACGTTATATTTTTTATAGTTACCTATCACTTTTTAAGATTTCACTATCGTAGTATGCTGTGAGTTTCGAGTTTACAGAATAGCTCTACCGTATTGTGTGTAATAATGGATATGAGTTGATAATTTATTATGGTCACTCATCCCTGCAGATTCAATTGACGCAACCTTGGACTTGGCCCGTGTTCCTTACGACTCAAAGTCAAAAGTCAAGAGAAATATATCCGAATCGAGACGATGCGTTTCAATCGTTTATCTTCTATTAGTCTTTGCCAAATACTTATCTGATTTTATACATTTTGTACAAACGAAGACGAAACCTAATAACATTTTAAATGAATGGACAATCTTATCCTTAAATTGAAAGTTGTTTGCCTAGCTGTGCGTTTTTAAATAGCAAGTTTCCTGTACAGTTATTTTGAGTAATTGTAATATTATTTTAAGAATTATTGTAATTACTTATTTGTCTGTCTGTACCCGCATCATAATGTTACCGGCTTCATTTTAATGCAACATATTAATAGCTTACATCCTGAATGTTGACGGGATATTTTATCCTAGAGGACAGTCAAAAAGTCAAATCCTATGTCCAAAGTCCAGACGAAAGAAGCTACGGGTCCAAGGCGTTTGAACTATGAGTAAAATATCAACGCTTGTTATTCTATTAGCCAATTTGAATTCAATGGAGGCATTCATTATATTTTTTTTCATAGAAATAGAGCGTATGTATGTTCTGAGGTAAATATAGTATATATTTCCCTCAAAACATATAAATGCGAAAGTAACTCTTTCTCTTTTTTTAATTCACCCCTCGAAAGTATAAAAAGAGAGTGACCATAGATAAAGTTTTACGAATTTCGCGAATTATAAATGTGAAAGAGAGTTTGATACGTTTTTAAGACCTTTGTACTCAACCGACCATTAAGAAGTTTTCCAAATATTGTTAGGGGTACAAAAAGGGATATAGGGTACTCAACATCTGCACCCTCCCAACAATAGTCAAATTGTAATAAAACAACACAGAAATTTAAATGATTGTTGGCAGTTTGGTTTGTATTAAATGAATGATGACTCATAATGTCGTTTCACCGCCTCGTTGGTCTATTGGCTAGATATAAGGCACCAGATCCCGGGGGTCTGGGTTCAAACACCAGATCGGGCCGATAAAAAGTTATTGTCTTTTCCGGCGAAATTTTCTCAGTAACAGCACGGAGTCTGTTGAAAGTCTACAATCCCATGACTCGAAAGCAAGTAAGAGTTCCTGTGTCTGAATACTTTCCTATCATGTCGAATTTGTGTTCCTTCGGATTATGACAGTGCACCTGTATGTGCGCACTACATAATATATCCTGCGTAGTTGGCCGCTCACCCTTGAGATTCGCCACTGTAGCCGAAACTCATGGTCGTGGTCAGAACGACATCTTCATCATAAATATAGGAAAAAGTAGTAATTTAGTTTTTAAAAACTCGTTAGTAATAGCAACTATTCCTTGTTTCAGAAAAATACTACGAACAGTACAAGATACTTATCTAGTCGACGTACTTTTATAAAAATGTTAATACAGTTCCCTTGACTGATAACTCTATAGCTGGTGAGGGAAACAAAGAGAGATAGAGAGAGACAGAAGACGAAAAAGAGTTTGATTGCGAAGGAATTTTAGAAGAAGATACAGAGATGGATACTAAAAATGATGCACGCGGTGATGACATCGAACTGAGTGTTCAAGGAGCTAGCAGCAAGCCTACGTAAGTATGACTATGTAACGAACTTTACAGCATAATCTTCTAAGCTAATCGAAAGGCTTTGAAGCTCTTTGATGAGATCAAATATCAAAAATAACATAGCTCTTGTTAAACTTTGCAGTGATTATTCTTTTATTTCACATTCTGATCTCTCATCAGTTAGTTTAAGATTTGACAACTCAATGCCTTATGAGCCTGCCGAATTAAAATATCAATGTAGTAGAATAAAATCTTAACTAATTATTTTATTTAGCTTTTGATTATAACTTTATCATTTTAATCAATTTTTTAAATTTCCAAATGGATGTTTAAATGAAAATCAATTTTCAGCACCGTGGTCAAGTCCAAGTCTGACCTCCCCGAACGAGGGTCATGGGGTAGTAAGCTAGACTTTATCCTCTCCGTCATAGGTCTAGCCATTGGTCTCGGCAATGTGTGGCGTTTCCCTTACCTTTGCTACAAAAATGGCGGTGGAGCATTCCTCATACCTTATTTCCTTACGTTATTCCTTGCTGGTATTCCGATGTTCTTCATGGAACTGGCCATGGGACAGATGCTTACGATCGGTGGTTTGGGAGTATTCAAGATTGCACCGATTTTCAAAGGTAAGTTTTATAAATTTAGTCATCTGAAACAGTTGTGTGCCGTAACGAAAATAAATAATGTGAATCCACATACATGAAATTCTATAATTTGGAATTTCAAAACTACCCAAAAGAAAACAACGAATTGCTTAAAATATAAATATTTTCTTAGGTATTTTATAAAAAAAAAAAAATATGTATTTTAAATATAGAACTGTCAGAGTAACCATAAACTTAATTGAAACAATATTTCTTACATTTGCTACAAAGGATAAATAATACCAAGTAATTAACACCCCTGAAGGTACCTTTGTAATGTCTTTAACCAGTTTAATTTAATGGTTTCTCTTCACCATTAATGACATTATCTTAATTATTTCTGATATTAAATGGGTTTTATATTTAAGGTTATAAATATGAAATTTCTTTTTAGGTATCGGTTACGCAGCTGCAGTGATGTCTTGTTGGATGAACGTTTATTACATCGTGATTCTTGCTTGGGCTATTTTTTACTTCTTCATGTCTATGAGAGCAGGTTAGTCCATATTTATTGTACACTTAACTGCAAAAACTTTGACAATTTAATGAGTCTTCTTGAATTGAATTGTCTTCTATTTGGAGTTCTAATAATTATTCTCATTAATGTTTATAATTGCAGATGTCCCTTGGCGTTCATGTGACAACTATTGGAACACGGACACTTGTGTTAATCCTTACGACAGGAAGAACCTAACCTGCTGGTCCGATTTCGACATGACAACATTCTGTACTCTTAATGGCAAGAATGTCAGCAAAGCTATCCTCTCCGATCCCGTTAAGGAATTCTGGGAGTAAGTATATAATAGATGTATACGATACAAAGAATAGCTTTGATATTTTTTGTGTGAACGTAATAACCGGTTACAAGATTTTTTATAAAGAAGCAAAAATATTTATACATGTATTAATTATTGATATTTTATTTTCTCAGACGTCGTGCACTTCAAATTTCAAGCGGTATTGAGCATATCGGTAATATCCGTTGGGAGCTCGCTGGAACACTTTTGCTAGTGTGGGTGCTTTGCTACTTCTGTATTTGGAAGGGTGTCAGATGGACTGGCAAAGTTGTCTACTTCACTGCCTTATTCCCTTACTTCCTGTTAACCGTGTTGCTCATAAGAGGTGAGTTAAGCAAATTTCAATTAAGTTTTTTACAAGAGTTTGAGGAATACCTGATTTGAATATTACATAATCTTTATTGTCAGAATGTGACGAAATTATCTCAGTATTCGTTATTTATTTTTATGATGTTTTAATTTACAATTTTGTCAACAGGTATTACTCTACCCGGTGCAATGGAAGGTATAAAATTCTATATAATGCCTAACATGTCGAAACTTCTCGAGTCCGAAGTATGGATCGATGCGGTCACACAGATATTCTTCTCATATGGTCTTGGATTGGGGACGCTAGTGGCTTTGGGAAGTTACAATAAGTTCACGAACAATGTTTACAAGTAAGTAAAGTCAAAATATTTTCACGTTTCCTTTATGTGTGTCACAAATTATTTTTATTTAACAACATAAAAATAAAACCATCGTTATGGGCTATTATTTTCACTACTTATAAAAATTTGATGATTCAAGGTTTTTGGCATTTTTTTTTCCATTTCATATAAGATAGTCAACGACAATTAAAGCTATAATAAAAATTCAGATACTTTTTTGTTATACATTTATTATATTAGAATGTCAAATATATAATATAATTTTCATCAATTAAACAAATTAATCAACGATTTATTTCAGGGACGCATTGATAGTGTGTTCAGTTAACTCGAGTACGTCAATGTTTGCTGGTTTTGTGATATTCTCCGTAGTTGGTTTTATGGCTCACGAACAGCAAAGACCCGTAGCGGAAGTTGCAGCATCAGGTACTTCAATATCAAAAATATCTTCAACAGATTCGCTAACCACTAAAATAATTCATAAAATCAGTTGATTTAAAAACAAAAAAACTTATTTGGTCATATAGAAAAAAATTAGTATTTTTGGTAAAATTGAATATTTAAAAATTATAATATTCCAATACAACTTTTTATAAGACATTTTCTTTTGAAAGTGCTAATAAATATATTTATCTTACAGGACCAGGGCTAGCTTTCCTCGCTTATCCATCAGCAGTTCTCCAGCTCCCAGGAGCTCCTCTCTGGTCGTGTCTGTTCTTCTTCATGTTGCTCCTCATAGGTCTTGACAGTCAGTTCTGCACTATGGAAGGTTTCATCACAGCTGTGATTGACGAATGGCCCAAACTCTTGAGAAGGAGGAAGGAAATATTCATCGCTATTACATGTGTTATATCTTATTTGGTCGGACTTTCTTGCATTTCGGAGGTAATTTTTGACGAAATTTGTAAGATATATAAAATAATTTATATTTTAAAGCAATAATGACACCGGTGAATTATTTTTCATCTTTACCTTTTTTATTTAGTAATCTTGGTGTTTTAAAGTAAATATTTCTTTTTTCCAGGGTGGGATGTACGTTTTCCAAATTTTAGACTCCTACGCCGTATCTGGGTTCTGCTTACTTTTCTTGATCTTCTTCGAATGCGTCTCCATATCTTGGGCATTTGGCGTGAACCGTTTCTACGATGGTATCAAAGAAATGATTGGCTACTATCCCACAATTTGGTGGAAGTTCTGTTGGGTTGGATTCACTCCTGCTATCTGTATTGTAAGTAACGTTATTTTGTTAAGAGTTTTTCAAACGTGATGTTATATGATTATGCTCAGTATTAAAAAAAATATTTTAAATTTATATTGAATTTTCAAACGCTTCCAGAGCGTTTTCATTTTCAACCTGGTGCAATGGACTCCGATCAAATACATGAACTATGAGTACCCGTGGTGGTCACATGCCTTCGGCTGGTTCACTGCGCTGTCCTCCATGCTGTGCATCCCCGGGTACATGATCTATCTGTGGCGAGTGACTCCTGGAACTAACATGGAGGTCGGTATTGTGTAGTTATATGTCTTTCGCTACCATTGATATTTTCTGTATGTATTATTTGTTCACTAAGTATATACATATTGTTATAACTAAATGTCCTAGATATATAAATTAATAATTATATAAAATGGATATAAGGTTTTCTAGTACTGCTATAGTTTTTAAACATATTTTGATCGTAGTAAGTTATTTTTTTGCTTATTACTAAAACAAATTAAATTAAGGCGATCTGTAATAAAATTTTATTGATTTCATTGTTATTATTAATATATATATTTACGAATTCCAGAAATTCCACACGATCGTTCGTATACCCGAAGATGTTCCCTCGCTACGCACAAAGATGCAACAAGAGGAACAAGCCAAACACGGAAAAGCTTAAGAAAAACTTAACATCTTTCGATCTCGATCGGGTAGAGTTTCGACAACGTGAGTATTCAAATGTATCGATGTGTCTAAGAGTACTTCAACGGATAAATATTCGAAAGATTCACGCACAATTTTATCATTATCAAAAAATGGCATATTACGTAGATTGTTTACATTAAGCGTGTTTAATCTCTAGTGCATAAATGTAATTTTTTAGGGTTATAATTCGTTTTTGTTATTAATATTATTTATAATTAAGTTTGTGTGTTTAAACGTTTAAGTCTCACCAAATTTTTTGACATTTCTTGGGTGCGACGCGATGCGTTCATGTATGTTTGTACCTTACGCTATATT
Organism: Vanessa atalanta; assembly: GCF_905147765.1. Taxonomy (NCBI): domain Eukaryota; kingdom Metazoa; phylum Arthropoda; class Insecta; order Lepidoptera; family Nymphalidae; genus Vanessa; species Vanessa atalanta. Next base: position 7,098,987 of record NC_061895.1, read on the forward strand.
TTGATAATTTTAATTAGTTTTAGTATGAGAACTAATGTTAACTATATTATTGTCGTCTTCCATGTAGTCAATGCTTTATATAATAATACATTAAATATACACATATATAAATTATTTTGTAACCGATTATAATCAGTAATTGATTTTTTATATAAATGTTCGACAATTCTTAGTGAAATTATAATACGTCAATCAGTACTATTATTTGTATCTGATTTAAATTTAAATAACGCATATTTATTTAAAGATATATTTTAATCGTTATTATCCTGAAAGGATTTAGATGTAAGATCAGAAATGACTATAATTTTTAGATTAGGTATTTTATTGTATTTATGAGTAAAACGCAACGAGACGCGGTTATATGTGTGGTGTTTTTGAAGTAATATTGTTAGATTAATCACTTTTAAATCTTCTACTTTAATATATACAATGAGAACTATGTAATCGAAAGCATGTGCATGAAACATGTGTATTGCAATAGTTAATTTATTATTATTTATACGTCTTATTAGACTTTTGTTTACTAATCTTTTGGTTCAGCTTTAATAGTGTAATATAGTTCAAGTAATGTTTTAGTTCATTTAATGTCTTTAAAAAAACTTTCAAAGCTTAGATCAATTTCAAATTTAACGATGAAACAACTGTGTTCGATCCGTGACCAAAATTATAAACAATCTTATATACAAAAAACTAAATATCAATCAATGAAAAATATAACTATATACTGTAGATTTTTTATATGAAACATCACAATATATTGGCCTAAATTAATAAGTTATTATTTACAAAATATTTTATCTAACATTTACTATATATCTATCTTAAATGTTTGTACCTTTATAGATCTGTAGAACGACATATATCTAATGCAATTATGAAAATTATATGTAGTGGAATGTGTGGATTTCCAAAAAACTAATCGTGTTCAAATAATTGTATGTCTATTAATGTCTATTTAATGTCAATTTTCTATTGTATCTTTAAAATTAGTAGTCTCTTAAGATAATATAGAAAATATATAAAAAAATGTTACAAAAAAAGAAAAAATATTTACTCTTCACGTAATTATATGAAACGTTGCCAAATTTTCAGTTAGATATTATATAATGCCTGTATGTTATGTAATCATTATATCTCTATATACAAACATAGCAAATATGTTCTAAACATTTCTAGGTTTTTTTGTCATCATTACATGACTTTGAAAATTAAGCTTATCAAATAATATCTACAGTCTAATATTAATGACGTAATCGTTTGCTTGTTTAAGTAAATTCTTATATTCATAAATCAATATTGTGCTTCCATATATATTTAAATGTAGTTTTAATAAACATATTTACTTATTAAGTATATTAAGTTACATATCAAAATGTACTTTATTGCTTAGATTTTTAATATCATCTTGTATTGCAAATATTCGAGGAATTCAAATTTCTCTCAATTGACTACCAATAATGCCAAAATATTTTCAAGAAACTATGATTGCAGTATTATAGTCCGAGATAAACCAAGTATTCATTATTATTATTAATATTAAGTTGTTTAGCCTTATTCGTTATTATATACACACATGTCTACTTTCAACATAATATCGATACAAACCAAAATTGTATTTGATTATATATTGAAGACGTTGGTATATGCCAAAGATGTGAAATTTAGATATTAGTTTATTTATTTCATTAAATAGTAAATTAAATTTATCGTGTCTTATTTTTAATTTTCTTAAAGCCGTTTGATATCTTAAATTTTATTTGTTTTAATTAAGTAATAACCTCTCTATCAAGTGAAGATCATTTTAGTTACTAAACCTTTGAGAGGCCTTTGATAAAACATACACATTTTTATACTGAATGAAAAAGCTAGCAAATATTTTTCAAACATCTCTAAAAACTATGGATATGTTTAAAATATTAGTATTTATTATTTATAAACATTAAATTTATTGTTATACGTACAGTAAAAGGAGTGCAAAGATTTGAAATCAAGTCCATCTTTCCTATCATATACAAACCTGTCTAACCATTTAGTACTTATGTACAGTGCACATACAGTATACATTGCGCTGTAGATGAGATATGTTTAGTTGCAGTCATTTAGAACAAGCACTATGGTGTCCTACAAGGTTCATTATTAGGTCCTTAATATTTTGTATTCTTTGTTACTAAACTATTTCTTACAAATAATGAAATAAAAATATAAAAGTATATTCAATCTTAAAATGAAAATATTTTGAATCGAGGAAAAATACAAAGAGTGCAAAAATATATCTGCTGGTCTGCTGCTGAAAATTTGTCAATGTATTGAAATTAAAGGTTTTTTCTATTTAATCTGTAGGTCACGTGATCTAAATCATGAGCCGCCATTGTGTGACGTCATACAGGCAAAAACTGTCAGTTCAGTGGAAACAGTAAATTTATCACCTTTAAGTTTAAGCAGTAATAACTGTGTTCTTTCGTCAGTGCATTTTATTTGAACCTATTTATTTATATTAAAATTCAAAATGGTTTTATAAAAACAGATAGTACGAATCTCGTTTTGCGTGTTCCAACCAAACAATCCTCATTTCATTATCATCTGGTACTTTGATAAACTTTTCTAGAGTTATAATGCTAGTATTTGTGCAACAGACACTACACATCTAAGACAGCGATTGTAATTCATTATTTTCCCACAAAACACCAAAAATTTATAGCTGTTAACGTTTAATTTTCGTTTCGTAAATTATAGAGCGTATGTCATGTACCTATACATGTAGTAATAATAATAAATAAATAAATATTGGACAGCATCACATACATTACTCTGATCCCAATGTAAGTAGCTAAAGCACTAGTGTTATGGAAAATCAGAAGTAACGACGATACCACAAACCCTCAGACCCAAGACAACATAGAAAACTAATGAACTTTTTCTACATCTACTCGGCCAGGAATCGAACCCGGGACCTCGGAGTGGCGTACCCATGAAAACCGGTGTACACACAACTCGACCAAAGAGGTCGTCATTACAGTACATGACATACACTCTGAATTTACTTGACCACATGTGAAATGACGTTAGACATTTTAATTGTTTTGGATTATTGCTATTAATATTATACTTTTACTTATCCATAATTTCATTGCTAAATTCTAATATATAGCATTTAGATATATAGTTTAAACGCAGATATAAGGTGTCCGTTTGCCTTAACGGTGTTCCAATTGTTCTTCACAAGGCGTGCTAAAATGTGTTCCACATCAAATATGACATACAATTAATATTTATTTATTGAATGCACATATTTTTAAACTTATTTTAATACAAGGAAGAGAATAAAGTGTGTTATAAAACACGCGACATAAGTAATTATTTATCGTAATTTCTATGTCAAATAGCGTGATTTTTGCACTTCTGTTACATAATATAACAATATTAAATAACGTGCACAGTTTTGTTAATGTGTTACAAAGCATAGGACGAAGAGATAGCGTTTTATTTCATGTTATTAATACTTTTTATTTATGTTTATCTTTCATCTCGTTTTTCAGCAATATGTGTGTTTTAGTGAAAAGGGACGGAAGTATGTAAGTACACTCGAAAACTATTATTTTCTGTACTTTTAAAGTCAACTTCATATGCGGGAGAAATTAGTTATTTATTATTATTATTTCTGTATTTATTATAGTTTACATAAAGATAAATTAATTGTTAATCCAGAAGATATCAAACGATAAAATGTTTTTTGTTTTTTGTCTGATTATTTATATTTTAGTTTTGATACTTAGATACTTTTTAGGGTCCCATATCCAAAGGGTTAAAACAGGACCCTATTACTAAGACTTCGCTGTTTAATAAACCGTGATAGTTAGACAGTTGAAATTTTAACAAATGATGGATTTTTATTCCTCCCATGCAACAGACATATTTTATAGATAATGGCATGGACTGATATGAAATAAAGGCACGGCACGAATCCGACTCGCATGTGGCCGTCTTTTTTTAAAACATTTTTATAGAATCTATGTCTTAATAAACACCCAGTGAAGCGGCCGCGTAAGATTGCGTAGTGTATTTAGTAGGCGTTGACAGTGTTCTTGGAGAATAAGCGAATAGCGATTAAATAAAAACGCTATCTGTTGCATAAAGGTCTTAATACATGCTGTAGGCGTTAACACCTTTTTCGGGTATTAGCGTTTCCATGTAATTGTTTGTTTAAACAATAACTTTATGCGCATGACGTAATCCCGTTCGCCTTGATGTCTATCTTGCAAAATCGAATTTGACATATTTATTAACGTGAGCGCCATATTCTGTAGAACATACACAGACAACTGTTCTATGTTTAGTGTTGATGTTACGAAATAGATTTATGAATGGAATTTTTATAGGTGCTGTAAAATTGATCAAGATTATTTTATGATCAGATATGTTGGTATTTATTTGTTACATAACAACATATAACAAATAAATAAGAACATATCTGATGATATTCATCTTAACCGATGATTTCGGGTTCAAGCCCAGGCAAGCACCACTGAATTTTCGTGTGCTTAATTTGTGTTTATAATCCATATCGTGCCCGGGGGAAGGAAAACACCGTGAGGTAACCTGCATGTGTCTAATTTCAACGAAATTCTGCCACATGTGTATTCCACCAACCCGCTTTGGAGCAGCGTGGTGGAATATGCTCCAAACCTTCTCAAAGGGAGATGAGGCCTTAGCCCAGCAGTGGGAAATTTACAGGCTGTCACTGTGTACCGTGTAAAAGATATTTTTAATCTATATTAAATGCCCAAAGTAACTGGCATATTTAACTAAATATGATTTATAATGAATTGGAGAAAAATCTTAAGAGAAAATAACCTATTGTTTTCCTTACTAACAGATTAAAATACGTATCATGAATGTACCGTAGAAGATAGATACATGATATCGTTTTATTTTGACAAGTTTCAGTGGCCATTTTGAAAATCTTCCTTGTATCTCCAAAGGTTTAGCAAGAGTTAATCACGTAAGCGTACTAAAACATCTGTTGGATAAAATACCGTCGCACTTTACCCATTTGGAACAAAATATTAGCAAATTATACACAAAAATCTTTCTCGTTTATCGATCTTTTTATTAGTTTAAGCCGCATGGCAATCCAATTAATTTAGAAGAAGTTATGGGTAACAGAAAGAGATTTTGTTTTATGCTATATATAAATTAATATCAGACAAATATGAATGGATTGAATGTAGAAATTAAATTTTTCTATGTTCTATACAAATTTGTATATACGGTGTAAGCTCAATTTGCCAAATTTAAAAAAAATGTTTTTTTTTTTTTTTTTTTAATTCTAAACATATTTATTGAGGGTTTGTTCACATTTTGAATATGTCACCCTCATCATTACAAAACTAAAAAATTACAAGCGACGCTTAATACCAATTTGAACAATTTTATAAAGTCGTTTTGCTTCCGAAGAAACAGGGAAAGCAAGTATAAAGTTACATATGCCTACTTCATTTAAATTAATTTGATTGGTTTGACAAAATAATATCCTTTCCGGCTCGTTTCGTAAACACTCCGCCATTATATGATACACATCTTCAATTTTTCCGCATTCGACACAATTCGGAGATTGAATTTTTCCAATTAATGAAGCAAATGCATTTAAGGGGATGTGACCGGATCGAAGTCTTAAGGCTGTAATTATATCTAACCTGTTCATCTCAGCATCTTCAAACCAAATGTGAGTAGATATACTGGGTTGAATTGTTTTAAACCATATTCCTTTAGATTTCGAGCGTTCACCAAAGTATTCATTCCACATTTTGTAACAGTATTTTTTAATAATAACTAATAAATCAGTATAATAAGGTAAACAAGTGTAATCTATTCCATCAAAACAGGCTTCCTTCGCCAGTATATCTACTCTTTCGTTGTACTCTATACCGGCATGAGCAGGTACCCATTGTAAGATTACATGTCTGTTGTTGGAATTAAATTTATTCACAGAATCAATAATATTATAAGCAATAGGAATGCCAGGAATGCCAAAAGTACATCGGAGTAAGTGTTGTAAAGCACCTCTAGAATCAGTAAGGATTACTATATTATTGTTATTCAAGGAATGGACATACGATAATGCTTCCAAAATGGCAATCAGTTCCGTATACATTACAGATATGTTACAGTTTATTTTAAATTTGATACCAGATTTAGATTGAGCATCGTAGAAAGCAGCACCAGTATTATTATTGTGTTTTGAACCATCGGTATAGATTTGATGATAGTTTGAATATTCCAAATTAAGATAAGTATCGCTTGCTAATTTTAACTTATTTAAACTATACGAACTTTTGGCTCTCTCAATAAATGGGATGGTTGTTTTTATAATTGAAGATAAATCCATACTACTCATCCATGACTCCAAAGAGAACATTCTTAACACATCACTTGATTGAATTGGTACTGAAATAACTGATTGATATATTGTCACTAATAGCGGTTTTTTCTTACGCGTCCAAAAGGGTTTTTGACATAAATTATTAAGATTAGCTAGAACATCAATTGCCTCACAACAATTAAACGATCGTATCTTTAGTAAAAATTTACCAGCAAGATAATATCTACGTATACGAAGGGGCTGTAGATGGAGTTCACACTCCATCACGTGAACTGGTGTGCTTCTTAAAAAACCACCTATTACTCTCATGCACTGATTTTGTATTGAGTCTAATTTTTTGAGATGCATATTAGCACTGTTATCATAGAGGAAACTTGCATAATCTAACCTACTTCTTAAAATTGATATGTATAATTGCCTAAGATGCTTTGGGTGAAAAAATTGTTAAGGAACGCTTGTGTGCGAAAGGTTACTATACAATTAGTCGAGTTTATGTTTGAAAGCACACCTTGGGAATGAAACGATCGCCTCCTGGCTGTTTCTATTCATATACAATTATGTATATAATTAATTTGACAAAAAAAAAGACCCGCTGAGTTTCTTTCGCCGGTTCTTCTCAGGTTTAATTTGACAATCAATGAGTAAGCGTAATGCTTCTTTGTTGAATAAAGGAATTTGAGTTTGAGTTTGAGTTTGATTCCATGTAACGTCACTCGATTTAACGACAAACTCTCTAAAGCGTCGAAATCACTCAACTTTGGTTGGTTCAGCTTATCTGCCATACAATGATACACTCTATATAGCGTTACTTCCACTCTCAATAACAACAATAATTACTGGTGCAGTAAAATACATCAGACGACTATACGCAATAGCGTACAAATAAGAATTGTTTCATTTAGTTACTAACATTAGTCTGAAATATAATTTTTTTTTTTCTAATACATATTTTTCTTCTCTCCAACGACATCTATCTATAACGTCAAAGACCGTGTCGTTATATAGAGTTTACACTGTATTTCAAAAAGTTATGTGGGGCGAGATCAGCAATGAGGTTAAATTGTAACGACCGAATTTCCAGCTGATTCCATCACTTTTATTTATTTTTCTTCAATCAATAGAAGCAGTTTTAATGTCTTGTATCGCCTGGAGAACTAAATCAATAAAAAGGTGTTCGAATTAGGCCGAAATTTAGTACGATCTTATCCCATTGCTGATATTGCCGATCCATTTCAATGGAATATCTCGAACCGAACAACGCTTGACGATTCAAAAGTTCTTATGTAATTTGAAATTAGATTCAAGCGTGATTTTGATTGATTCCAATTTTGAATGCATTTCTTATTCCCGATCACGGAACAAATGTAAATTCGTTTTATAAATACCTAAACATTAAGTACCTTACAAGATATTCATTTTATTAGGTTTTCAAGTCACGCGTCGACCTTCACCAACATATCGGTATGGCGATTCAAAGAAACAATGTGAATATTAAAACGATGCGTCTCCGCATATAAAGTATCTTTTATTTGACATTGTATTCCGGTATGAGGTCCTAATTATTTTATTCAATTACCAGGTATGTCTGACTAGACAAGTTTGTCTGTTTAAAGGCACTTATCTCAGGAAGTATTTGTCCGATTTCAATACTGTTTTTTATATTTGATGGTTCGTTTATTATGGAATGTTATAGGAAATATTGGTCCAGCTTAGATGAAGAATGGTAAGAATATCGGGTTCAATTCCTGTTAAGCACCGCTAAGCTTTCATTATACGCGGCGCTGAAGGAAATCATCGTATATAATAAGAAATTTGAATGTCGGATGAGCATGAGTCGAGATGGCCCAGTGGTTAGGTTAGGTTAGAATGCATTATTAAAACGTGCATCTTAACCGATGATTGTAGGTTCAAACCCAGGCAAGCACCACTGAGTTTTCATGTGCTTAATTTGTGTTTATAATTCATCTCGTGCTCGGCGGTGAAGGAAAACATCGCAAGGAAACCTGCATTTGGCTTATTTTAACGAAATCCTGCCACATATGTATTCCACCAACCCACATTGGAGCAGCGTGGTGGAATATGCTCCATACCTTCTCCTCAGAGGGAGAGGAGGCCTTAGCCCAGCAGTGGGAAATTTACAGGCTGTTAATGTAATGTAATGTAAAAATAAGTATGTGTTAGAGCGCCTTGGAATAAGTTCAAACCCATCTGTGTGACATTGACAGCTATTACTCTGTATCTTTTTAAAGGCTGTATAACTTCAAGTTAAAAATCCCTCAGAAAAATACAATCATAATAAATATTAATGTCAATAAATATCACAAACTTTATTAAATATATTTTTTATATACGCTGATTAAACCGCGAGGTATTGTAAGTAACATATAATTATATATCACGTCTGAATTCCATATTTATTTTAAAGTATGTCCAGTATTTATAAAATGTCAATGTTTATTAACTAATAACGTATTAAACGAATAATCGAATGGCGTTACAATTCAAGGAATTATAGTTTTGTCTGGTATTTTATAGAAGCCGATATATTTATAGGTATGTTAATCTTATTCCAAGGAACGGATTCAAATCTAAGTAACTACTGACATATATATATATATATATTATATATATTATTATTTCGAGTTTCAGCGAACGTAAATATTGTGAGTACATTTTTATATTTTGTCCGTTATAATACAGAGTAAAACAGTTTTCTAAATTTCACCCGCACCACCTAGATGTCCGAGAATACACAACAGCGCGATTTTTAAGGCATTTTCTGCCTCGCACAACCACTCTGTGGAACCCGCTTTCGCCGGCGATTATTCCGAACCGATACGACTTCGGAACCTTCAAGAAAAGAGTGTAATCCTTCCTGAAAGGCCGGTAACGCACCTGTAAGCCTTCGGTGTTGTAGATGTCCATGGGCGGTGGTAGTCACTTTCCGTCAGGTGAGCCTCCTACTCGTTTGTCACCTATATCATAAAAAAATATAGTTAATTTACTTCTAAGATGACTTCTTAAGACAAGAGGAACGTTACATTTTTTAATTAAAATGTAACGTCATTCGCTTAAAAAAGTCTATCATGTCTAGTTATAATAAGCGACGAGTTAATGCTCGTTGACTTCCAGGCAAGAGACATAACATACATATATAATTGTATTTAACTAACATGACTGTATTTTTAGACGTTGAAAAAGAGTAACTACTGAGTTTGTTGCCGGTACCTCTCGGTAGAATCTACATTCCTAATCGGTTTAGCTTTACTTTAAATAGTTTGTTAAATGACGATTCAAAAGAGCTTGTAAAAGCCTACTTGAATAAAGTATATTTTGATTTGATTTGAGTTATTAGTTAATACTAGAGGGTATTTAAAAACTCACGTTTAGTTTTTTTTTAAGCCGACTTCAAAAAAGAAGGTTTTAAATGGTAGTTTCTGTTTCTTAATGTAAAGTTCCGAGTTGATCCTGCGTATCTTTTGACTGATAACTTGTAATTGGTGTGATCCAAGCTTTGGACGTCAGGATTTACAAACTTATAATCTATCCGGTTATAAACGTCTGTCATTTTAGAGAATTACTAATTTACATCTATTTATTATTATATATTATTATTATTATTTACTACTGTAAATTGTTTCTGCAGATTAGAAGACTGTCAAATGAGCTACCTGATGGTAAGTGTTCACACATGGCAAAAGATATTGGCGTTGTTGGAAATTTTAATCATTTATACATAAATAAATATTGGACGACATCACATGCATTACGCTGATCCCAATGTAAGTAGCTAAAGCACTTGCGTTTTGAAAAATCAGAAGTAACGACGGTACCACAAACACCCAGACCCAAGACAACATTGAAAACTAATGAACTTTTACTACATAGACTTGGCTGGGAATCGCACCCGGGACCACGGAGTGGAGTAGCCATGAAAACCGGTGGACACACTAGTCGATCACATCATCAGATTCATTTATACCGCCAATGCCCACCAAAAATGTATTGTATTCGATTTAATTGTATTTTATTGAAAATTGTATCTATGTATATCTAGTTATATCCCTTACGCCTGTAATATTAGTAAATATTACTGCTTTTTGGTAGAATTAATTATGATGATTGATACCTAGACCGGCCTTCATAGAGTCCTATCTAAGTTAAAGTTGGTGGAAAACACATGTGGCAGAATTTCGTTGAAATTAGACACATGCAGGTTTTCTCACGATGTTTTCCTTCATCGCCGAGTAAGAGATGAATTATAAACACAAATTAAGCACATGAAAATTCAGTGGTGCCTGGGTTTGAATCTACAATCATCGGTTAAGATGCACGCGTTCTAACCACTGGGTCATCTCGGCCTACATTACATTAATTATTAATTATAATACTAAAACGCAATCAATTGCAGGACGATGCACGTGACCTTGAGGTCAGCTATACGGCAACAAGGACTCGGGTCGCGGGTTCAAATTCATGGACAGACAGAAATAAACAATGAAATGTGTCCTTCCATGAACTTCGATTCGTTTTGTTCTTGCTATATGTTACGTATACGACTTTTAATGTTACCTATATTAAAAAAACAAAAACTAAATTTTATTTTTACCAGTAGGTTGGTATCCTATTACTTATAATAAAGAAATCTCTAGTCTTGTAGGAGGACGTGTGTACACGTTTGATCTCAAAGAGCTAGTAAGGCCGTTGGTTCAACGCCTGAACTCTTTTCGATTGTGTTGGATCCTTCCCATAGGATTATAAGAGTCAGGGAATAAAGTGCACCTGTACTTCTGTATATGCGCACTTCTGCACGTTACTATGTCATGCGTAGTTAACTAGCCATGTTGGTTCGACATTGAAATTTATATAACTTTATTTGTGATACTGCTAAAGGAAAATATATTAAACACACACACACACACACACACATTGTATTGTAATAATAAGATGTCATCACTCAGCTTATGTTTTTTTATGATGTAGGTGACTGGTGTGTGTGAGTGAGGAGACTCATCTGATGGAAAGAAACCACTGCCCATGGACATCCGAAACACCGGGGGGCTTGCAGATGCGTTGCCGGCCTTTAAGAAATGTGTACGATTTTTTCTGGAAGGTTCTTGAAGGTTCGAAAAACCACCGGAAAAAGCTGGTTGCACAGAGTGGTTGTGCGAGGCAGAAAGTGCCTTAAAAATCGCATTGGATTTTCGGACATCACGGACCATACAATGACCTCCAAAGTTCAACGTTGATTTTCAGTAACCGCCTTATAGGTACCATACAAACAGTGACACATACAAATATTTTTTATTTATAAAATAATAAGAAAATATTTTTTTTACTCGAAATAGCGCGCTCTTAAAACGGACAGACAAAACATGTTTATTTACATTGCACAGCACGTTCGTAGAAAGGCAAGAGATAACGTCAACAAACAGATGTGATAAGAGATGTCTCCGCTTCTAAAACATTCATACAAACAGTGGGTGTCTGTAGCGCAAAAAATGTCGGAACATAAATATTATCAAAATATGTTTAATAATTGTATATAATATGATTTTTCTTATAAATCTTAACATTTTAATATGGATTAAAATAAAAACCCATTTTTAAGCTATATTATATATGATCAGATAATTTACCGCCAAACAGCAACACATATAATATTTTATTATGTTAATAACTATAATATATACCTATACTAATATTATAAATTTGGGAGTAACTCTGTCTGTCTGTCTGTATGTCGCTCTTTCACTGCCAAACCAATAAACTAAATTTGACGAAATTTGGTACGAAGCAAACTTGAACTCCAAGAAAGGACTTAGTTACTTTTTCTTCCTAACATATGACAACCAACCCCTAAAACGAGATTAAAGTCGCGGGTGATAATATTTTGTTAAGGTTTACAAGGGATATAAAATCTTAGTCCAAGGTTAGTTGGGGTTTGGTGATGTTAGGGTTAATATTCTTCATTACAGCGCCAATTCTTTTAAATTGGTAGCGGTGAGCACTTACCATCCGGTGGCTTCTTATGCTCGTCCGCCAAAATATATTATTAAAAAATTAGACTACATACATATATTTTTTTTCGGAACACATAAATAAAACGTTTAATTAAGCTTTAAATTAAAATTGACTTTTCATAAGCCTCGAAGATGTTTTGCGTTTGTTAAACCCACATGCACTGCAAAACCCACATCTAAATATAATTCTAAGCTAATAGTAATATTTATTTCATTCATCATTTTATTGGTGATTTTATGAAACTTTATTTGCATAAGAATTATTACCATTAACGCCATAATTATATACAACTAAGAATTAAAAAAAAATGTTGCTGTACAAATCAAACACACACAAATGGCCGCGTGGAATTGTGGCAAGAATGCTAGCAAGATCTCCCTTGTGATATACAATTCCGTTCCCGTGGGTAAAAAATGAACCCTGTCACCAGTGGATGCAATAAGGCGAGATGTTATACTTTTAATGAAGCTTTATACACTACTATTCCAAGGTGTTTAGTTTTATTTTTAGTTTTACTTCCCTTTATTATATATGTGAGTCGAGATGGCCCAGTCGTTAGAACGCATGCCGCGTGCGTGCGTAACCGAATGAGACCACTGAATTTTCATGTGCTTAATTTGTGTTTATAATTCATCTCGTGCTCGGCGGTGAAGGAAACCTGCATGTGTCTAATTTCAACGAAATTCTGCCATATGTGTATTCCACCAACCCGCATTGGAGCAGCGTGGTGGAATATGCTCCAAACCTTTTCCGCAAAGGGAGAGGAGGCCTTAGCCCAGCAGTGGAAAATTTACAGGCTGCTAAGGTAATGTAATGTAATGTACTGTAATGTAATGTAATGTAATGTAATGTAATGTAATCTAATGTAATGTAATGTAATGTAATGTAATGTAATGTAATATTATATAATTATAAGATATTTTAAAATTAATTTACATGTTAAAAATTGTGAATGTTGGGTACACTTTCAATTGATATACATCAGTTAATTTTATGACGTACACGTCATATGTTTCTTTTTATTTAGTGTATAATATGTAATATTGTTAATGTACCTTTTTAAATAAATAAACAAATAAATTATTGTATCATAATTTAGTGGTTTTGAACCGCAATCATCAGTTAAGATTCATATGTCCCAACTCATGGGCCCTCTCTACTTTTACGCAAATCAATACATATGGAAAAATCGAATCTAGACTCATAAGTGGTTCGTATATATTTGCATAAATAATGCAAAGACAGACTTACTATCTCGTCGTCTTTTCAGTCTACAATAAGTTCATCCGAGAATACGTCTTGCGAGGGAACAAAAAAGGACGTATAATAAAAACACTATATTTGTTAAAACAGTGGATAAAAAAAAAGAAAACGAAGAATTATAAGTCAAGGGGAAAACAAAGTAAATATTTATATTCCTTAATATCGTATAAAGAAACTTTTGTGAAGATTAGCGTGAGAAATTTGCGATACCTTGTACCAAAACGATATATTTGTGTTAAAAACGGCAATCTCCAGGAATTCAACCAATAATTGTTTCCATAGATCTACGATTTTATAAACGTCACTAGTAGGATTTTCGTGTGAACATGTTTAAAAAACAAGTATACATTCTTTGAGATATTAAAAAAAGGCAGAATATAAAAATCTCAGTTTAAAAAAAAAAAATAAATCGCTCAAGCCTTTTATCGCTTCTAAAGTGTGCGATTCCATTGATTTATTAAACAACATAATAAAAAATAAAGAGATTTTTCATCAAAAGCTCCGTAAACCATTTTATTAAATGTCCTGCAGCATCTTGCTTAAGACGCGGACTTGTAGGAGGGATAATGTAGATTACGATACAAACAGACACAGCAATAACTAATGTGACTTTAATGCCTATTGCATTATTTTTGCCACATAAAAGCAAACAATTATAAACTGTATTTTACTCAATGCCCTAACTCTGTACGGGTTTTGCTTATAAAGTTATATACCCAAAAGTGTTTCTATTATTGTAGGATTGGGTTCGTTTACTCCTAAGAAAATAAGTACCCTTGGAGAACACCAAGCCTTAAACAATAATAAAATGACAGAAATTTTTTGATATTTTTTTAAAAAAATAATAGTCCATAATAATAATAAATTTAATAACTCATAACAAAGACATTATTTTTTTTAAAGAAAAATAACACGAATTTATACAAGTCATTGGATAGATACGTAACGTCTCTTGGATACGAAATTACTAATTAATAGAAAACAATAATTACTTTTAAAAAGATAAGTACTGAAATCATTAACAATGTTCAAAGTTTATACTTAAATGACATAATAAAAAGACACATTTTAGTTAGTGTATTAAATGCACGTCTGTTTTAGAAAAATCTTTGACAAGACAGAGATGGCTGCTACACACGTCGACCGAAATAGATCGGGTCGCGTACGCACTCAAAGCGGACTCCTGCGCAGCGCGCGCTTAAAGGATCTACGGATTATTCTTAATTTAAAAATGCGATTAGATTAAATACATCGTTCTATCGCATTCACACATATCGAACTCGGGTGAAATGTAGCGAGTGCGCAAAGACCAATATTGATATTTTACTAATATTGTTTTATGCAATTGTGATAATGTGGTATATTGTTTTGTGTCTGTTTATTCTGCCTATGCCGTATGCGGACGGTAAGATTTATTCACTATTGTTTATTTATTAGTATATTATTTTATAAGTTCCTCTTTTTTTTAATTTTATAGGCTGAGATGTTTCATTTGAGAGCTTTAGTTTCTATGATTTATTAGTTGTTTTTTTTTACGTAAAACGTGCTCTACTTGGTAATATTTTTAACAATAAAAGTTATATTAAATTTAGGATCTTTTCGTTTGCTCTGCACAATATAATAACTATAAAAAAAAATTAAGTAACATAAAACATAGATATTTAATATTGGTTAAGAACAATTCATTCTTTATTTTTTTTATCATAAGTAATTTTAAGCGGGCAAGGAAATGGGCCAACTTATGGAAAGTGGTCACCACTACTCATAGAATGGTACTGTGAGAATTGATCAATGCCCCACCAACCTCGGGAACTAACATGTTATGTCCCTTGCGCCCGTAGTCATACTGGCTTACTAACCTTTCAATTATGACCTTACCAGACTTGCACAAAGCATGTTTTCTTTTATACGAACTAATATATTTAATGGGAGTCCTTAATGCAGATATTTTTTTTATCAGTTTGAAGTAACATGTTTCATGTAACATTATTCTCATAGTCTGTCATAAACCCAAGAGCACTTTAATAAAAAAAGTTAAGATTTCTTTATTTGTATTGTATATGGGTTTTCGCTCGCGACTATGCCTGCGCCGGTCAGGTGTCCTTTCCTGTACCCCTCGCAACACGTATTCATAATTCAATTCAGATCGATCGTGAAGTTAAGACGTTAGCGCGTAACAAACTAATGACACACATGCAATTATAATATTGAATACGGTTGTCTTCCTAATGGAAAAGTTGGTGAAACAACTCTAACTAATAAAAGTCGATTGTGGAATAAAACAAATTATCAAATCAAATCAAATCAAAATATACTTAATTCAAGTAGGCTTTTACAAGCACTTTTGAATCTTCATTTAAAAAATTATTTAAAGTAAAGCTACCACCGTTTCGGAATATAGATTCTACCGAGAAGAAGCAGCAAGAAACTCGGTAGTTACTCTTTTTCAACATATAAAAATACAGTCATGTTAGTTAAATACAATGTATGTTATGTCTCCTGCCTGGATGTCAACAAGGATTAACTCCACGCTTTTTTATCATCAATATAATCTTGTATCGAATAGTATGCCTTCTTTACCGATGTATTTTTTATAAATGACTTGAATCTATGAAACGGCAATACGGATATTATTGTGACCGCGTCGTTAGTCTGGTGATTAGATGGAAGGATCCCGACGTGTCCTGCATTCGAACCCCAGATCGATCCGATTAATAACTATTGGTTTTTGTTTCGAAATATAACAAACTATAGCAAATCTAAATTTAACGTGGATGAAACCGATTCAAATGTTATTAAGGGGACGAAATTAAGATTAACAGTAGTTGTTTAGTTCATTTAAATGTAACAATAAATGAATATATATGTACAACTGTTTTCATGGTTTAAGGCATGGTATTATAATAGGTATGGGTACCGTCTGGGTAGGTACCACTCATCATATACTCAAACTCAAACTCAAATTCCTTTATTCAATATAGAAGCATTACACTTACTTATTGATTGTCAAATTAAACACTACCACCGGTTCGGAAAAGGAAACACCCTGACTTGAGAAGAACCGGCGAAAGAAACTCAGCGGGTCTTTTTTTTTTGTCAATCTAATTAATTACTACTAATAATTTAGTATATTTTTATGTCTATGGGTGTCGGTGATCACTTACCATCAGATAGCCTATTTGCCAGTCTGCTTATCTGCCCAAACATACCATGCAACTGTTACAGTAGCATGGTAACCGTATCCGTAAATTAATTTTCTAAAATGATAGACCTGTCCCTGCATAAACTATTTTGATTTAGGATGTTGCTTGTATTGTTAACGTCTCGTTGCTGATAGATTACAAGTTTGCAAAACCCGGCTCACTGGATCTAAGCCTGGATCACCAATTAAAATGTATCCGTCAAGAATTGTCTGTAGTCCTGAACTTTAAATTTACATTAGAAATGTTAGTCAATTAAACTTGACATAAAGAAATATAATTACAATAGTTTCAAAGAAGGCTACGTTCAAATGAGGTTTGAGGTTTATAATTAAAAAAAAAAAACGTAAATTATTTAATTTTAGAACAAATTAAGGACAGTATAAAAACGTTTGCTAACTAGAAAGCGTTAGAAACTAAAGTGGACCGTATCTATTTCACTGTTTGTTTAGCGATTATCGTGAAAACTGTTGCGATAAGGGAATTTCTCTAGAACATAGTATTTTATCTCTACCTCGTGGGTTCAGTAGCTGGCCTATAAAACTGAAGATCCTGACACTCCAGAGTTCAAAGCTCCGGTCCTGCAAGTATAAAAGTAACTGCTAGAACAAATTAGATACATCGTAGAAGACTATTATAATATATCAGAATATTATAAGCGACATTAAATAAATAAAATTATAACATTACAAAGATCATTCACTCATTCTTGACAAAACTATCATCATACAACATTGTTGTGTTCCGGTTTGAAGAGTGAGTGAGCCAGTGCAAGTACAGGTAGTACGGGTACAAGGGATATAATATCTTAGATCCCAAGGTTTTGGCTCAATGATGATGTAAGGGATCATTAATATTTCTTACTCATGTCTATGTGCATGTGTTTGTGAGGACACGTGTGTGACCCAATAACTGTATGTATTAAAAGCTCATCAATGGGGAAGAATAATCGCTTAACACAAAATATACCATACCATAGCTTATTATATCTATTTAGATAAAATATATGTTTTGATGTCAGTATTTGCGTTCTTAAATTATTCATTGCTACATAGTGCTAAAGAGTGCTAGACTACCCACTAAAACCAGCGGTAAACAGTCCGTCCATTCGAAGGGCACCACCAGATCACTTGTGCAGTTTCTACTTCTTTCCAATAACGAGTTGTTTCCGGATTACAGAGGAAGTCCTAGTCGCCAGCGAAGGATATCTAAAAAAATAAACAATATATTTCATTATATGTCAGTTTTTCAAGTCTAAAATTCAATGAAGAACCTTATTCGACCCGTGCGATACCACAAGTAGCTATTTTTGTTACAAAACAAGCTGTTTTGAATCACAAGTAGCTTTTGTGAAGATAGGAATTTGAAAAAATACGCAACGACTACGACTTATTCAGTGAAGTGATCTATGACTGATTTTAAGGGAATTCGTTAAGGTAATTCTGATTTGAGTTTCAAACATAATTCATAGTCTTAATTACATTAATTTATTGCTCGTTTAGAGAATTATAATGTAATTGCTGTGAAATTTCCTAAATTAAGACTTATAGAGTTTTATAGCGTCATTATTGTTCGAATTTTTTAATAAGAATTGCGTCAATATTGCTCATATTATGTTTCGATTTTATAAATAACGAAAAAAAAATATAAATTCGTTTCAATAACGTTTCTTTAGGAAGTTGCAGCTAACAAAAACGCTTGTTCAATCTATATATGATAACAAAAAAGTAGATATTGTTTTTGAAAATCAATCCCGGTTAATATAATGATCCAATTCTACATTTTTTCAGTGGAATAAAGCTACTATTATCTTGAGTGCTATAGAGTATGAATACTTAAATCACATCATAATTTTCTTTACACTGTATGTGAACGACAATCTGAATTCCACTGTTTCAATCTGTAATGTATTTACAAGCTCTCACGTAAGTCGACCTTAGATTTAACTTAATGAAAATTATCTGTAATGCTTAAAAATGCACCGATTATACAAAATGTAATAATCTGTAAAAATGTTATCGAGAGGCTTGGAGCATATTCTACCACACTGCGTTAATATAAGAATGATATCCTTCTAATCGATTTCAGCTACATCCAATAGAGCCTAGACTGTTCCAACTGTCCAACCATTTCAAGACATATTATAATTTATATATGTATAAGTGCGCTAACACAAGTGCACTGTATTAGTACACTGTATAGAATGGGAGGAGTAATATACTTAAAAGATACCAGGCGCCAGAATAACGCCTTTACATATTAACTCAGTGCTGCTACAAAAAAAATCTTACCAGAAAAACCTGAAGTTTGAAGTTTTTCAAATAAATGTCGTCAGTGCTCGTTTCATTCCCTAGAAAATTGAAGAGTATGAAAGAAAAAACAATCATTTTTTCGAAACATTTGGATTTTTGAGTCAGTATAAAGAATTTCATAAAGTCAACGATAGAAAAATCGAGATGAGTTTGATGGTGATATTTAACCTTTGTTCAAACCTAGAGTAACAGCTTCGCCATTTCAAACGGATTATCCTCACTAAGAGAATATTAATAACGTTGATAAAGTTATTTGCGTCGCATGAATCAATGTCGCGTTAATCGTATCTCGGTAATGGGGACAAAAATGTGGGGCGAATGCTCGTGAAATTCCGTATGATTCAGGACGGCCTGCTGATCTTACTTCAAAGATCAGTTGTGATCGTTTTAATTTTTTTTATAGTAACGTTATTTCCAGATGTTAAATTCTTATGGAAAGTTAGTAGTAGTACTTGGGCTTTGTGCTCGTCCGAATAGGTACCATTTTAGCATTAGCAGTCTGTAAATTTCCCACTACTGGGCTAAATGCCTCCTCTCCCTTTTTTGAGGAGAAGGTTTGGAGCATATTCCACCACGCTGCACCAATGCGGGTTAGCGGAATACACATGTGACAGAATTTCGTTGAAATTAGACACATGCAGGTTTCTTCACGATGTTTTCCTTCACCGCCGAGCACGAGGTGAATTATAAACACAAATTAAGCACATGAAAACTCAGTGGTGCCTGTCTGGGTTTGAACCCGAAATCATCGGTTAAGATGCACGCGTTCTAACCACTGGGCCATCTCCACCTCCACTACAACTACCATCTGATGAGTGGGTGGTACCCACTCATCAGATATTCTACCGCCAAACAGCAGTACTCAGTATTGTGTTTCGGTTTGAAGAGTGACTGAGCCAGAGTAACTACAGTCAGGGACATAACATCTTAGCTCCAAAGGCTGGTGGCGCATTATTGTAACTTAAGGAATGGTTATCATTTCTTACAGCGTCAATATCTATGGGCGATAGTGACTTATCATCAGGTGGCCCATTTTCCCGTAAAGTAGACATATTGTTGGTTTAATGTCAGATTTCCTTCCCGTCGTATCATGAAAGTGAGTGATTAATAAAATCTGGTTTTACTTCATTATTTAACACTTTAATATTTATCTTTATTGTATTGTTGATATGTTTCCATTAGTAAAGGCCAATGTGGCTGAAATCAACCAGATGCACATTATTATAAGTAAGAATCTTACGATAAAACAATCAGAAATAACGACGAGACAAAGTTCAATCTGATCTATCACAGATGTTCTTCCATAAAAATAAATAATCACATAAATGTAAGACGATTTCAGTGGTCCAAAATTTTCCGCTTTAAGTCCCAATTGTTCTGAGATCTATCATTGGATAGACTGGTATCAGCTATATTTTCCATGCTTTGATACAATTGTACATTGGGCACAATAGTATAATTACCAACTGTCAAATAACGGACTGCTGAATTTCTCTATATAGCTTCAAAAAATTCGAAGTCGTCGATTCAGAGTCGATAAAATTAATTTAAAATATTGCATACAGAACCCCTAGTTTTGCATTTAATACGTGTATTTCTTATCCTTGATATAGTCAGGGATTGCACACCTGCTGAACCAGTCGAAGCGGAAGCGACTGCGAAACGAAATCATCTGTAAGACTGACGCCACATGTGTGCGATTAAGACTGTTTTTTTTCTTAATCACGCTCGCTCATTCGGTGTTACTTAACACATGATTCGGTACGCTCGTTTAGATATATTTAATATTTTTTTTAATTATTATTAGATGTTTTGAAATGTAAATAACGCGAAAAGAATTAAAAGAGTTGCATGCGTCAAATTTTTATAGGAGATATAGCCTATTCCAATGGAAGTAGGAATAAAGATAAACAAACCTTAGATTTACGTATTTCATGTGATCTGCTAATAACTCAGCTATATTGTTCACTACTAAGAGTTTATGATTATACCCTTATTTATAATACAACACTATTACACTTAACTACTTATTTCCTCTTTAATTTCCAAATTTTTGATATCAAAAAAAAAAAAATTAAAAAATTAAAATTAAAGCAAAAATTTCGCGAATCCATAGTTCACTATGGATTTGTGACAAGCTCTCGACCAATGACATCGCGTCAATTTCTGTCAAATTTTGTTTATTTGGTTTCTCTCTTCTTATGGAAAGAATTGATTATATGTATTACACGGATAAGAATATACTATCATGGATATACTATCCACTTGTAAATTGTTGCTAGATGGTACACACAGACAAACTTTCCAAATCAACAACAATGACAATTGATATACATATATACACAGGCAAGATATCTGCTGAGCTTTGCTTGTATAATATATGGGGATAAAAAAAAAATATCAGTGCAAAGAAAGGGTGGTATAATAGATATTGTCATTTTCTTTAGTCATATTTAATAAGTCTTGTGCCTTGAACTCTTTTCGGTCATGTGTGTGTGATAGAGTGCACGGTACTTTCTACCTTTGCCAATTAAATTTGAATATTGTTATAAATATAAAAAAAAAACATTAATAACATAATTATAAGAGATCACTATTTAGATTTATTATCTTTTGTGGATATCGTTTATTTTCATTTATTTCTATAACCATTTGGTAGTATATCTTTTGACCTTTGCGCACATAGCGCAAATAAACTGAATTAAAAAAAAAAGATCACTCAAATGCCGAATCATATGTAACCTTCGTAGTAAGAATACATTCAGATCTATAATCATAGGAGATAGAATACACCTGTTTTTAAATATATCACATTGAACAATCATCAACTAATGTACAATTGACGTATTTACGTAACGCTTTTCAACTTTGAGTTGATTTCAACCTTGCCTATATCAATATACAATAAACCATTGTAGAAATTCAAATTTGTATTATTTTCTTTAACATATATTTAAACTAGTTTTCGCCCGCGGTTGGCCCAAGTGTTAAAGGTGGGGTTTGTTAAAGCTAGTGGTTTTAATTCATAAAGAGTAAGCTTATTTTTAGCCTTTTCTTGGGGTTTAAGCCTGCTTCCTATTCAATTTCATCAAAATCGGTTTATTGGCTTAAAGTGGCAGTAAAAGCGTAACAGACATACAGACAGAATTACTTTCACATTTATTAATTAATTACATTGTCAAACCATTGCTTTATTAGTGGTTAAAATATTTATACTTTATGTCAATATTGCGGGTTCGCATTCAACAAATTAATAACTCGACTTTAATTGTGTGCGATGGCTATCTATCGGAAACGTAGGCATCGTATCAGCCTCCTGACAGACCCAACTCGATCGCATCTCCCAAATACGTCTGTATTAATATCTATGTTATTAGTTGTTTAAATCCCTTTGAAATCACAGTTGCCATGACAATCATTTTTAAACAAATACATTGGTAAAGAAGGGATATTATTTAATACAAGATTATATAGATGATAAAAAAGCGTGTTAAATAGTTTTTGACTTCCAGGCAGGATGTATTATAATTTTAAGTATTGAAAAAGAGTAACTATTGAGTTTCTTGCCCGTTATTCTCGGTAGAATCTGCATTCCGAACCGCTGGTAGCTTCACTTAATATAGTTTGTTAAATGACGATTCAAAAGTGCTTGTTAAATAAAGCCTACTTTAATAAGGAATATTTTGATTTTGTCAGGAAAATCATCTTATAGTGTAAAATGATAACATTAAATCTTTAAAACAAATTCAATCTTGGCTTAAGGCCAAGGTGTCCTTTAGTGTTACAAGGAGAGGTCGAGATGATAAATCAGTTGATTGCAAGTTATTTAAATCTGAAATTCTCAGTAGAGCCGGTTTCCTCAACTTACAGAATCAATTATTAAGAGAAGCTTAATTTAAATACTTCCATTTGATTGACGTAGTCCTCTTTAGTGTATCTTTTTAATGGTTTTGGTTTACTTTTTGTTTATGTGAAAATTAACAGGTTTTAAATATATATATTTTTAAATCATTTTGGTTTTTCAGTCAAACAATTGCTTTAAAAAAAATGAAATAAAAAAAATTATAATTCATCACTTATATCACTTCACCAGTCGTTCCAATTTGGAATAAATAATGGTAACATTTTGTTTCACACAAACACACTCACATGATAAATTTATACTTATCTGTCTCAATAAATATCCTTCAATTTAAATTTGGAATATTAGTTCCGTATTTGTACTGTTATGTTATAACAATAATTTAATTATCTTTGCTTAATTATATTCTTAACTTTTCAAGGTATTTAAAGAGACACATTTAATTTAAATAAATTAATATTTTCTGCTTAATCTCTGTCCTTAAAAAAATTGTATTTTAAAATTTGTAACGAGAGATATGATTAATGTTTTGACGACTGTTAAAATGTAAGTAGCATGCTCGTTGCTAGCACAGTGCTCAGTGATGTTCATTTTTCATATGTAGAGATAATATAGACATTGGATAACTGGACAGAAATACTTATTATTGACTCGAGGTATGAACCTGTAAGATCTGTAGCTTCATAGGGTAGTCACTAAGCCAACGAGGAAGTCATATGACTGGTTTCATGCCAATATCTATAAGCAGAACGACTATTATAATCAAAAGACATTGTTACATTAGAACCCTGTAAATTTCCCACTGCTAAGGCCTCTTCTCCCTTTGAGGAGAAGGTTTTAAGCATATTTCACCGCGCTGCTCCAGTGCGGGTTGGTGGAATACAGATGTGGAAGAATTTCGTTGGAATTAGATACATGCAGGTTTCCTCACGATGTTTTCCTTCACCGCAGAGCACGAGATGAATTATAAACACAAATTAAGCACATGAAAATTCAGTGGTGCCTAGGTTTAAGCCCGAAATAATCGGTTAAGATGTACGCCTTCTAACCACTGAGCAATCTCGGCTCTCTTGACCTTGTTGTGTATATTTATTTCTACTATAACTTTTTTTAAAATAAAATATAATTAATTTATCGTTTCTCCTTTTCAGGCTCAATGGCAGATGAAATGGCTGAAACGATGCAGCTGTGCTGTAAACAAGGAACGACGTACGCTCGAAACCATACAGTTGAAGAATGTTCATCTTCAATACCCCCCCACGTAGCACCCTCCTTCGACTCGCTGTGTATCTTCGCGATGGATCAGTGCTGTAAAGAATATTTTACGTAAGTATGAAACGTGACATCACATTAGAATAAATGACACCATTTTATTATTATTAGTATCCAGACTTACTTGGTGGCAGGGCTTTGTGCAAGCCCGTCTGGGTAGATACCACCCAATTAGATATTCTACCGCCAAACAGCAATACTTAGTATTGTGTGAGTGAGCCAATGTAACTACAGGCACAAGGGACATAACATTATAGCTCCCAAGGTTGGTGGTACATTGGTTTAATATAAGGAATGGTTATTATTTCTTACAGCGTCAATGTCTATGGGCGTTAGTTACCACACCACCATCAGATGGCCCATTTGCCCGTCCGCCAACCTATTCCATAAAAAAAGTCTAAGTTGTGTCCTCCCGAGACCACTCCAAGATTTCACTAATATACTAACATAATAATATACTACTTCGTATACATAAAAACAATCACGTTGATCTTCATCTTTAAAATGGTATTCGAGTTTGTTTATTAAGTTTACGAATCAATTTAAAAAAAAGACCTTTTTTATAATATTTATTGATTAAACAATACGTAGAAAATGGTTTATCTTAAACTCGTCAAGACTGTTGTCCAGAATACCGTCATTGTACACCATTGAAAACCAGAAAAAAATATGAAGGGGTTTCTGTATGGCGCATGTATTTGAATGCAAAATAAACACGTGTAGTATGTCTGGAGTTGACGGCTTTATGTACCATTGACAATGTTTATAAGCAGAAATGACCAAATCCCATCGGGGAGTCCATTTACACTGTAGCTATTCAGAAAAAATTCTGACAATAAATGTCGCCAAAATTGCCATAGGTGGATTGTTCCGACAGTGTAATGAGACCTTATAAAATTGTTTAACAGTGATGTTTATAATGGCGTTGATAGGTTGAATAAAAGACAACATTAAAAAAAAAAACATAAGTTTATTCTTTACCATAGTATACATAGCATATTTAAAGGGGACTCTCTAGTCAGCATAATATACTGAGGAATACTCTTCCATAACATATGTATGTGTGTGTGGGTTTGTTATATAACAAAAGAATAAATAACTTTTAATAAGTATAAATTGAAATTAATAATTAATTCAGTTCAGAAGTGAATGTGTGTTTGTGTGAGTCGAGTGTGATGTATTATTACGTTGTGTAAGATAGATGTGCATCTGTGTGTGTTACTTTGTACATACAAAATATTGTTTATCTTCTATGGACGACTTTGTTCCCTTAATAGCTTTTTATTTTTAACCATTCAAACATTATTTTTTTAACCTTAAAACTACATAATACGTTTCTATGTTAATACATATATTATATTGGTTTATATGGCATACAGCAGAAGATCTCGGTCGACATGATTTTTTCCGAAATCTGTACCATATGACGAGAGCCAATTCACACTAATTCAATAATGAATTATACACTTAAACCATTCACGTGAATTCACAAATCTATGTGTCCTTGTTGACTTCCAGGCAGGAGAAATAACATACATATATAATTGCATTTAAGTAACATGCCTGTATCTTTAGATGTTCAAAAAGAGTAACTACTGAGTTTCTTGCCGGTTCTTTTCGTTAGAATCTACATTCCGAACCCGCGGTAGCTTTACTTTAAATTCAAAGCGATTCAAAAGTGTTTGTAAAAGCTTACTTGAATAAAGTATATTTTGATTTGATTTGATATAAGTGAAAACCGTATGAAAGACGCGTTCATACAGACATGCTTTAGCGAGAGGACTTTATAATATGTAATGATGATCAATTGTACTAAATAAACAAAGTTCACGCGATTCTAATAATAGATGAATGAACAGTCGTTAGAAATTACGGTACATAAATATTGCACGTAAAGGGTACGGCATTCCGAGATTTAATTATAAAAGGTTAGAAGAATAGTATACATTTACAGCCACTAAATTTCCCACTGCTGGGCTAAGGCCTCCTCTCCCTTTTGAGGAGAAGGTTTGGAGCACATTCCACCATGCTTCCCCAATGCGGGTTGGTGGATACACATGTGGATACTGCATGTGTCTAATTTCGTTGAAATTAGACACATGCAGGTTCACGATGTTTTCCTTCACCATAACGTACACATGAAAATTAAGCGGTGCTTGCCTGGTTTTGAACCCGTAATCATCGGTTAAGATGCACGCGTTCTAACCACTGAGCCATCTCAGAAGAATAGTATGATTCCATACAACTCCTATAAGAAGATTAACTAGCAAAAAAAAATGATGCAACCTTTTAGAATTAGTTTTAAGACAAAAAAATTGGGTAATTTTAGTATTACTGGCAGATTTAGTAAAACGTTTTGTATTGAATATAGAGTCGTTTGAATATTTACGAAGATACAAATAATAAACTTTTTGTCTTGTATTATGTTTAAAAGATTTTCTTTAAGAACAATGAGTTTTAATTCAAAGATTTTACTAAAGAATGGAACTATTTTTACTTAGTTATTTTTCTGAATACGAAGACCTCTCCCAGAGTATGCCATTGAACCAGATCTTCGCCTTTTTTCGGATACTCGTATAAGATTTCTTATACGAGAAGGCTTACGATTCTGATAAATAGATTGGCGAGTAGAATCAGCTCTGCAGTCTTCACTTTAAACACAGACTAGATTGAAAGGTAAAGGTTCTTCTTCTTAAATTATACAAGAAATATGTGTTCTTGTTAAAATAGTTCGTATTCAAAACTCGATGCTTATATAAGCAACTAATTTACCAAAACTAATTACGTACGTGATGGATTCCAATACAATCGATTGTTTTGGAAAAGCCAAGGAAGTCGGCCAAATTAAATTTAAACTTGAATTTCGTAAACTATTCTTAATACTTTGTAAATGATTTTCTTGGTGGTAGGGCTCTGTGTAAGCCCGTCTGAGTATGTACCATTCATTCATCAGCTTTCTACCGCCAAATAGCGATACGTAGTATTTTTGTGTGTTGAGTTTCAGTCAATTTAACTACACCTTAGCTCCTATGATTGTTCGTGCATTGGTGTGATGTTTAGGTATGGTTATTATTCCTTACAGCGCCAATGTCTATGGGCGGTGATGACCCATTACCATCAGGTGGTCCAAATGGACCACCACTAAGCACGCCTAAGCCTAGCTATTATATATTAAAAAATATATTTTTAGCTTGACTATGCTAAGTATTGTTGTGTTTCAATTAAAACGTGTGTGAGCCAATTTAATGACAGGCACAAGGGTCATTACATTATAGTTCCCAAGGATTACATTATGGATGGTTACTACTTCCATGGGTGGTCGTTCGTACTTATCATTAAGTGGCCCAGCCACTCAACTGACGGCAAATGTCATATCCGCAAATAAAAATACCCATAACAATGGATACTGTCAAAGCTATAAATACAGAAGCGTTACATTGTATATTCATAGTAAAAATGTACCACCGGTTCGGGATTAAACACGTCAGACCTGAGAAACCCCGCGGTTTTTTTATGGCATATATTTTTTATATAATAATTAATAAAAAAAATAATTCTTTATTTGAAATAGCCTGATCGTGTCATAGAGGTGTGCAATCAACTAAGATGTTTGTTTTGTAATATCCTTTAGTACAAAATAATGCTTTTGTATATTAATATTGAATATCTTTGAATGTTTTGTGGATGTTTGAACACCGAGGAAGGACATAGGCTTACTTTTTTATACCTAAAACCAAGTGGTGAATATAAAAATTGTCATATGTATCGATACTGTTACTAAATACGTAAGTAATTTAATATTGTTGAAATTTAAATTTTTTTTTTTTTTTAATAATTTTGTTTTTTCTTATCTTTTTTGGGTTAATGTGTATACTGCCACAGATTCTACCACTAAGTTACATGTATTGCTCATTGTAAAGTGAACTGTAAGGTTCTTTATGAGTAATAAAGTTCTTTAACCTGAATACTTTCAATTCTTATACTAAGAAAATTAATTTTAATTAACTTATTTCAGTACTGTTTCGTAGACGACTTAAAAAAAATTCAATGATGAAATAATACTTGCTACAAGTTTATGAATCTATTAAAACTGTCGGTTCTGAAGTGCATATTCGTTTTTACATATGGAGACAACATCAAGACTATTTATAATATTTACAAAGGAAGTGTCGTGGTTGCTCTTGACCTCAATATATTAATCATTTACGAGTCGACCTACTTTGTAAAATTATTTGCGGTTATCCTTATTATATTGCTAATTATATTCTATTAGAAGACACGTACCATATAAAATAATAATATTGCTTTGTACGACATTGCTTACTACGAAATACCGCATCAAACGACCACATTTGGCTGATGTTTTTGCAGAATTATATTTTATTTTTATTTTATTTTTTTAGGATAACAAACGATGATATGACACTTATGGCATAAAAATATACAATATTATATACATCAGCTAAGTTTCCACTGATACTAATTACACAGTTATTAAAATTAAAAAAATAAGACTAACATACATAAAATCAAATAGGTAACATTATACAATTAATGAAATCAATAAACATATACTTAGGGAAATCTTAAACAATTATGAATAAAGTTAAACATAATTAAACGAAATAAAATTAAAAAAATAAACAGAATATAAGGCATCAATGGCTACATTGGTTAATTAATTACAGGCTAGACAGGTTTATACATGTCAGAACATATTTTATAAATTGATACATAAATTTAGCTTATTTACTTTATTTTTAAAAGAATACATTTTTTCGAATAAAATATCAATATCTGAAGAACAACCAGGTGAGCCGTATTGTAAAAATCTGTTTTCTGAAAGGGTGACAAATTTATTATATAATATTGATATAACATAATATTGGACAACATCACATACATTACTCTGATCCCAATGTAAGTAGCTAAAGCACTTGTGTTATGGAAAATCAGAAGTAACGACGGTACCACAAACACCCAGACTCAAGACAACATAGAAAATTTATGAACTTTCTCTACTTACATCGACTCGGCGGGAAATCGAACCCAGGACCTCAGAGTAGCGTACCCATGAAAACCGGTGTACACACTACTCGACCAGGGAGGTCGTAAACAATTACTATTGAAGCTGACGAGTGCATTAATGTAGATAGGTCTGTTGCGATTTGTGCACCGGCTACGGAAGATGATATTGTACGAGAAGCTCAAGAAGAAAATGACAAACTGGAAATGAAGTTTAAAGAATTTCTATTTTACGCCTAATTAATCATCGCGTTGAGGTGGGGGGATGTAAAAGTGTCCTCGCTGGCGCTACAGCAGAACTAACGCAAGTTTTGTATTAATTTATGGATAGTATTTTTAAGAATAGGTGTAATTAAGCAATGTATGAGAACCGAAATGATCCAGTGGTTAGAACGCGTGCTTCTTAACCGATGATTTCGAGTTCAAACCCAGGCAGGCACCACTGATATTTTCATGCTTAATTTGTGTTTATAATTCATCTCGTGCTCGGCGGTGAAGGAAAACATCGTGAACCTGCATGTGTCTAATTTCAACGAAATTCTGCCACATGTGTATCCACCAACCCGCAATGGAGAAGCGTGGTGGAATGTGTTCCAAACCTTCTCCTCAAAGGGAGCGGAGGCCTTAGCCCAGCAGTGGGAAATTTAGAGGCTTGTAATGTATACTATTCTTCTAACCTTTTTATAATTAAATCTCGGAATGCCGTACCCTTTACGTGCAATATTTATGTACCGTCATTTCCAACGACTGTTCATTAGTCTATTATTAGAATCGCGTGAACTTTGTTTATTTAGTACAATTGATCATCATTACATATTATAAAGTCCTCTCGCTAAAGCATGTCTGTATGAACGCGTTTTTCATACGGTTTTCACTTATATCAAATCAAATCAAAATATACTTTATTCAAGTAAGCTTAAATTTACAGGCTGTTTATTAAGCAATGTATAAAGTTTAATGTTCTGTAAGCACTATGAGGGTAGCATTTTCTTGAAGTAAAAGGTCAGTCAGGAAGATGATGACATCATAATTACAAGCACAAAGGAAATAATATCATAATTGCATTAACAGTTTAAACTTTACTTGTTGCTAGCGCTTTGTGCAAACTCGTCTTCAGACATTCTACCGCCAAACAGCAATACTTAGTGTAACTGTATTCCAGTTTGAAGGGTGAGTGTGCCAGCGTAACTACTGTCAGGACAAC
The DNA here is from genome assembly GCF_905147765.1 of Vanessa atalanta. Classification (NCBI taxonomy): domain Eukaryota; kingdom Metazoa; phylum Arthropoda; class Insecta; order Lepidoptera; family Nymphalidae; genus Vanessa; species Vanessa atalanta. Next base: position 7,129,531 of record NC_061895.1, read on the forward strand.
GTCGTAGTTCCCAAGGTTGTTGGCGCATCGATGATGTAAGGAATCGTTAATATTTCTATGGGCAATAGTGCCCACTTACTTTCAGGTGGTCTATTTGTCCTTACGCCTACATATTTCATTATATATATATATATATATATATATATGTCACCGTAAGATTACAAACATCGTTAGATTACAATCTATCTCGTCAGATTGTAAACTGTCGAAATATTGTGATCCGTGAAATATGATTGCAATTTAACGCATAATTTTTCGCTATATTGTAATCTGTCGAAATCAAACTGTTAGATTACAATCTGCAAACTGTCCCCTGATTGGCCGGTCTTATTGTAAGAGCGACCAATCATACGTCACCGTTATTATTCGCTAGCTTACAATCTATCGAAGTAAACCTGCATTATTACTGATATTATAAATGCGAAAGTTAGTCGGTTTGTTACGCTCTCACGTCTTAACTACTCACCTCATCATCAGAAGTTGCATACTTGTTGTCAAGGGTACAGAAAAGGCCATAGGACCTTAGATCTATCACTTGCACCCCCAATACGAACCAATTCACGGATGGAAACTTGTTAAAAGAAATATAAAAAAATGGAAACATAAAAAATGGTCCTATTTGCTAAGTACATTGCTTTAAAATTGAACTTTATTAAAATTGTTTTAGGAAGAAAATCGACTGCGACAAAGGGGTCGATGTGGCGAAGGGTTCGAAACATTGCGGATCAACAAAAGATTCGGTGAAGGTAAGTTTATTAACCATAAGACATATTAATTAAGATTCAATTCATATAATTTAATTACATAAATATTCTCAGGAATAAATTATTATTAATTTATTGAAATAAACGTCATTAGATTTTATTTATAATACATAATAAATAAACGATTTCATAAACTTGTTTGCGGGATAAATTTTATATAATATTATTAGACTAGGTATATTTATCATTTCTTGGTTTGTCTGACGGACACTAATGGCGTACATATTTTTGCAACTATTTGTTAGTCGCCAGATTTGCTTGGCATGAATTAAATTTTAGTAATGATTTATTTATTTGAGAATTGAGATGGCCCAGTGGTTAGAACGTTTCATGTTAACCGATGATTGAGGGTTCAAATCCTGACAAACAAAATCTGCCACATGTGTTGTAGCTCCAAGGGAAAGGAGGCTTTAGCCCAGCATGATTATTTATTGAGCTAAGGTTACCCAGTGGCTTGAGAATTTGAATTTTTAAAGATAGCAGGTAAAAGTCACATAATAATTGTGTAAAACGGAGAAACTCACCAATAAAGCTCTTTTACAGAAATGCTGCGATCAATGCAGGTCTGGAGTCGTTATAGGCAAAACACGCGGGGCGAGCTCGTGTTCCGTGACAATACAAGGCAATAGCGCTGAGCAAATATTAGCTGGAGAGGCCTTCGCACAATGCTGCAAGGTAATACTTAATTTACTTCTGTCGTCTGCCATCTACTCGCCCAAACTGCGACTGCAACAATGCAAATCGGCGTAGCTGCTTTTCCGATCCAAAATCTACCGTTTACCAAATTTTAATTCGATAAATGAGGCTGCTTATGTTAAATAATGTTTGACATGTTCCTAACCACTTATTATAAGCCAGTAACTATATCAACGAGGGAATAACGAATTAAGAATATTCAGACTTACTAGTGTTAATAATCACTGATATTGTAAATGGTAATGTTATTTTTTATTTTCATTGCCAATCGATTGCTCCGAATTTAATAATAGAAATTTAAAATGCTATATATCTGATGCTGATTAGCATCGACTGTGTTCCTCTAGTTATAATTTTGTGGGCACGGAATACGAATTTCTGGAATTGATTGGATCATTATTTTAATATGACAAGAAATAAAAATCTTAGAGACCCAGAGTTAGGTAATTGGCAGAGGTATTGGCACTTACATGCATAATGTTTCCATGGTATTTCTTTAAACTTTTTCCGGTCGTGTTGGATTTGCCGTCCCATCGGGTTATGAAGGCGGGGGAGTTTGCGCACACAATTTTGCTCTATAATATGTTTTACATACTTGGCTAGTCTCCTAGATTGCCGCAGCGACTAAAATCGGTCATGAGGACATATTTCCTTTGTAATTGGTAAAATACATTTTGGCAGTAATTTAATTGGAAAGATTTCAATCTACGATCCAAAACAGAAACTGATAGTATGCTCATTATAGTTTTGTAGTCTCGACATGCATGATCCACCAGGGTAAAACCCACCAGAATAAAAAATTGAGAGAGGGGAAGACAGTAATTGTATTCATTTAGATATAAATAAATGTTGCAAATTAATTGTAAATGATTAATGGTATTTACAGTATCACGATAAATGTTACATCGTTTGTAGCAAATACTGCAGAAACCAGTTAAGTTAATGATGCTGATAAAATTATATCCTTATTGATAAATATGCAAAAAACCTACCATATGCAATGCGCCATACATTACTTTAGTTATATAATTATATTTTAGGACGCAGTTAACGATGATACAACTCCAAGAGAAAATAAGCAAAATTCTGTCACACAGTCCAAGCCAGTTGAGAAAGGTAACAATGATACAAATTTTATCAATTTCCTATTGTTTGATTAATTTGTTGGCATAATTCATGATTAAGGTGTAATATACAATTGTGAAGGTAAACTTAAATTTAACAAATTAATCAAGTACTTAGCCAATATATTTATTAAGAACTTCAATAAGCGTTTATATACAAATCAAAATTAAAAATACCTAATGTACAATCCATGATTACGTGGTTATAATTATGGTAGTTGGAAAAATAACCAGTAGTACTGTTATCAAAAGAAGTAGCTGTCTTATAGGAGACAGCGTTCCCTAGGACTGTTTGTTATTATTACTCCAACGTGTACATTTTAAAGTATATATATTTCAAAAGAAATTTGTTAAAATAATCCTATTTCATCAATTTCCAAAACTAATTTCTGAAACAGAATCATTACATGTCATTTTGAAGACTCATGATGAGTTTTGTTATTTTTAACTTTGTTGCCTATAAATTTACTTTCTATTACAGATTCGACGTTTATACCGTCAATATGTGAAGAGTACGCACCGAATGAATTGTGCGCTCATCATTGTATTTCTGTCCCCGGTTCCTACAAGTGCGAATGTAACCCTGGGTTCATGCTAATGCCCGATGGAAGGAACTGTAAAGAGGTTTTTAAATCTTTGTTTGAATTTATTTACTCCTCAAGATATGCTTGTAAATGTTATGGTTGAATGCCTGTTTGCCAATTAATTATTTAAGGATAATCAAGGAGATTTCCCGTATTAGAAATTGTTAGATTTTGAAACTGTTCATATTCGAATTTTTCGCTAGAAATCTGTAAACAGAGTATTTTCATGTTTTAAAATATTTTAGGTTACAAAAAACAGGTGCAAACCGCATAACCCATGTAAACACAAATGCAACGATAACGGTATAGAAGTTAAATGTTCCTGTAGGAGAGGTTATCAGCTCATGTCTGATGGAAAGTCATGTGAAGGTATGATATCTAAGAAAAAAACTATCCAAATATACTCCTAAAGATAGAAAATTAGACCTAAACGAACACTAAATTGAACTAATTAATAAACTTGATCTAAAATTATTGTTTATTTATCCAAATAAAACTGAATCATCCAACCAAGTATTGAAATTTACATTTTAATTTTCTGAATGTTTTAATCGTTTCAATTTCCTATGCTATAGATATCGACGAATGTACCTTGAACCCACCCGTGTGCTTACCAAATACCCAGTGTTTTAACATCCAGGGCTCGTACAAATGTATTCCCGATAAGCACCCAAAAATAAATCATGAAAAAGGCCAGTGTCCTCCAGGATTTGCAAAAAATCTTTTTAATAATGCCTGCGACGGTAAGTCCTAATATTAAGATAAGTAATGCAAAATACGCTCAAGATAATAAAAGGGAGTTCTTTGTCTATTTGGAAACGAATTAGGTTTAAAAATTCATCCATTCCATATCCAATTGGCTTTATTGTCGTGGGACATACTTACCTAAAAAATATATATTTTTAAAGAATCATGTCATGGATCTCGTGTGTCATGATGGACTAGTTCAATATATCAAATAACTTATACGTATATTGAAACAGTAAATAAAGATTTTAAAATAAGAATTATCCTGCAGATATAAACGAATGCAAGTTGCCCTCGCCACCTTGTCCAAGCTACCTCTGTGAGAACACCATCGGTGGGTATAAGTGTGGTGGAGTCTCGGGAGATCCAATGAAGTTGAATAATAAGCCCAGACTTCTCCCCGATGATAGATGCCCACCTGGATTTAAAGGTGGATTAAATGAGGAATGCGAAGGTAGGAGAGACTATTCATTTTCTTTAGTATTTAAATTTAATTATTTTTTAAGTGGGAGTGGACTATTATGAATTTCAAAAATGAAAAGTCAAAGAATCAATGCTTTAATTTAATAATTGTACACGAAAAACTAATTACCACTACAATTAAAGTACATTTTAATAATAATGTTCATACCCAATTATTTCTAGGCATCGTAAGTATAGATGTCATTTATGCGATCTGCGCACGTACCTACTATTGCAAAACGCACATATTACATACGTATTATTATACCAAATCAACGAACCACTAATACAAAATGATAAATTCAGGCTTTACTAAGGCCTAACGACTTAAACAATTTTATGGTATACTTTGATTGCGTTTAGTTGCATCATCGTCTTATATTTTAATAATCAAAAAGTTAACTCAGAAATCGTTATTATTTTTCTTTATAGATATTGACGAATGTGTAATCGGTAAAGACGATTGCAACAAACTGTCGCAATTCTGCATAAACACGAGGGGATCATTTCACTGCCAAGACAAAGGTTCAAAGCACTGCCCGCCTGGTTTCAAAACCAATTCCATCACTAATAAATGTGAAGGTAAGTCTTATGTTTTAAAAAGTTCAGTTAGAAAAAGGCAACCAGAACTTTTAGATTAAATATAAATTGTATAACTTAATATTATGTATGTATAATAGTTATGATCAATTTATACTTTTGAAAAGAATAAAGTTTTAAAGATTAAATTATTTTGATGTTGTCGAACGACGTTTGACGAACGGATAAATAGGTCAGTTGATAATTAGTGGTGAGAAATTTAACCCATTTTTTACATCGCCAATGCGCTACCAATCATGGGAACTAAGATGTCATAACCCTTGTGACTATAGTTACACTGGCTCACTCACCCTTCAAACCGAAACACAACAATACTAAGTATTTCTGCTTGGTTGCATGAGCGATACTTACCCAGACTGGTGCCGACCAGTTGGGCTTTGTCGGCACAAAGCCCAACATACCAAAATACAAATATTTCGACTCAAAATTTAATCTTTTCTAATTCTAAAATTATTTTTAAGTCCCATAAACTCGTTTGGAATTTATTCTTCAAATACGAACGCTATATCGCAAGGGTATTTGAAAACTAGCTTGAAGACATTTAGTTATCAAAGCAATTTAAAGATGACTATTCTATTAATATAATTTCAATAATGGTAACCATGTAATTGTAGATATCAATGAGTGTGAAGATGGCCAGGACATTTGTAAACATGATCAGATATGTGTCAATGTTCTTGGAGAATACGATTGCAAGCCAAAGGTGGACTTAAGGTAAGTTTACAAATTTATGACAGATAGTTATGAATCTATATGAAATGAAAATCGATTCTTATTTTATGTTATTTTTAGCAATTCCAAAAACAAATGTCCTGATGGCATGCGACGAAATCCAGCATCAAAGCAATGTGATGGTAAGTTGTAAAAAAATCTCGTAGCGTTCAAATCATCGATATCTTTCAAATAATATCATTATCGTTCTTATAATTGAAACTTACTTATTATTAAAATTACAAAAAGACAATTTTATTTCAGACATAGATGAGTGTGTAGAAGGGACGCACATGTGTGATCAATACCAGAACTGTCTGAATACAAACGGCAGTTATGCATGCAATTGTAAGGTTGGTTTTAACCTGGATCCCAGGACCAGAGCCTGTGTTGGTAAGTATTTTTTTTTATAGGAAATAATGAAGTCACTAGAAGCCTAAATAATATTTCCAGTATTTGACCAGAAATTAATAAGAAATTCTTATTATTATCCATTTTTTTTTAAATAATTTCTTAAACCCGAAAATGCAGTAAAACTAGATATTAACAGATTGAATCTTCTAGATATAAATGAATGTGCAACCGATCAAAATACCTGTATTCCGGACTCCCAGCGCTGTGATAACACTGTCGGCTCATACTTGTGCATTAGATTGTTGTCCTGTGGGACGGGATACATCATACATCATTCTTCTAGCAACTGTGAAGGTATCACTTTCGATCTTAGACTGATATAAGGAAGAAAGTTTATGGCTCGATGGAATATCACTTTTTCATAAGAGTACATTACAATTAAGGAAGCGTATAGTAGTAATTTCGCATAAGACGACCATAGACGAACATTTCAAAACAACAAATTTGAATCCCTTTTACACTTATACCATATAACACAAACTAATTCTAAGTTTTTTCAATGAAATTATCAGGCGGATGAGCAGACTTTGGCGCCGTAAGAAATATTAACTATTCCTTAGAACACCAATGCGCCATCTACCTTAAAAACTACGATGTTATTTCCCCTATGCCTGTAATTACATTGACTCACTCACCCTTCAAACCGAAACACGACATTACTATGTATTGCTGTTGGGCACCCACCTTCCTAGTCCTTCTACCGAGTAAAATATATTTTTGAATGAGATGTGATCAAACTTTAACAATTATATAATATACGTATATAATTCTAACAATAATGCTAAGCCTTATTTATTTGTAAGTCTATTCTTTTCTTCTCTGTAAGCATTGATCGTTTAACTTACTTAACCGTGATATTTAGCCGTAAACATATTCAAAATACATTACACGATTACTTAGATATTGACGAATGCGCTCTGGGTACACATAACTGCGCCCGTGCGGGTCCTGAGTACCAGTGCGTCAACATTCCCGGATCTTTCCGCTGTCAGAAACCCACGCCAGCACCGCCCGAATACGAATATGAATACTATGACTCCGAGTAAGTTGTTCTCTCCATGCACCACATTAGATGTTAATGTATACCACTAAATATGAATTTGGTTTTAAATTTTATTGTAATAATTATGCAACAATTTTAAACCAATGTGTCACAAATATGAAACTATTTTTTTTTTAAGAATTCTGCTAATCTTTGATAAATCGAGTAATATTTGGATAATCTAAGCATTGTTTTTCTATATATATCCGGTTTCATAAAAAAATAATTAATTTCGATTCTTATTTTCAGAGAAGAAATCGAGGAAGGAGATAAAAACACAACTGAAACTGAAATTATAACAACTACTACTCCTACCCCTACTACAACTGAAACTAAAACTACACCAACTCCTAAATCTACTACAGAACATACACCTGAAGAGCCTAAAATCACACCAGCAGAGGAAAACTTTGATAATAGTATTAATTTAAACACGATTAACGAGGAAGAAAAACCAGAACCAGCGTTTAATTATCCCAAACCAACTGAACCTACATCACAAGAACCGAATAAATTCAAAGAAACTACTCCTGAGACATCGTATTATCCTATTAGACCTGAATTACCACAAGAACCTAGAATTGAACCTCCTGCTTACCGACCTACCCAGCCTAGCTATGAACCAACGGAACCTACCAGACCCCCTGAAACTATAACTGAACATAAAGAATTAGAATACTATACTGTATCATATCCTAAAGTTACTGAAACTACATATAGTCCTCTACCAGAAAGACCGACATCGCCTAAATTTGTATTTGTGAATTATAGTGAAGAAACAGCGACAGTCGTAGGACATAAAAAAAATGATGGATCAGTATTAGTAGATACTAGTAATGTACCGAAAAATGAATGGACCAAAATTAATGAAAGACCTACAGATTGTCAAGTAGGCTTTGAAATGGATACGTACGGTGCTTGTTTTGGTGAGTTAAGAAAAAGAGAAACTTATTTAGTTCAATGATATAAGAGTGTTTATTACGTATAGATAAAAATCTTATTCTATTGTTATAAGGTCCTGACATGTTTTCAAACCTTGGTTTGGTCCATAAAAATATTAAGGGTTTTCTTTCAAAAAATAGTTACTTCCTTGCTTCAGAAACCATGTAGGATCCTGATTTTCATGGATTATAGCATGGACATTTCCCACGTGGCGACTATTATTTATGTAGAGAGTTTATGTAGAGAGTGGGATATTTAGGCACTACAAATAGGACATTCCGCACATAAAAATGTCTGTATTCAAATAAACCGTTGGCAATTTTTATTTTAGACATTGACGAATGCGCTACAAATCGCCACAGCTGTTCAGGCTTAACAGAAACATGTCGTAACACAATGGGAGGCTACTTGTGCGATTGCGCTTTTGGCTTCAGGAGGGATTTGCCAACAGGAGCCTGCGTTCTTATTACCAGCTCATCATCTACCACCACTAGTACATCTACAAGTACTACTACTAGTACAACTACCAGTACAACTACACCAGCTCCGACAACATCGAGCACTAAAAGTAAGTCAATATAGTATGAATTTCTTCTAATGTCTTCTAGTATGGATTTACTATGTATAAACTATAACTATAGCCCCCAAAACAATTTGACAATATAAAGCTAAATATCACATAATAATATAAAATTAAACAATAAGACATTATTTCCTATCAAGGCTACTTTTGGGGATATCCAGATCAACGTAGTATGATTTCAAGACCATTCAGACCAAGAAACATTTGCGATGTCGGATATCACTTAAATTCTCAAACCGGAAAATGTGAAGGTAAAAGTTTTAAAATATTTTATTTCATTTTAAGATCGCTTTTTTTAGTTATCGTCTATTAAATTTAAAATAATACATTAATATCTCATTCTAATTAAAAATAATATTCTTGATTTATTTTATATACATTTTTGGTTGTTTTGATTATTTAACGAACATGATTTCAGATATTAATGAATGCACAAACGGCCAAGCCAATTGTGCTTCAGTTGAAATTTGTATCAACACCGAAGGTGGCTATCGATGCGAGTGCCTGCCCAACTGGAGATTAGATCCAGAGAGACACAGGTGTGTGCCTGTCAGGAACAAGGGCAAATTCCCACCCGGTTATAGTAATATACCTGGTAAGAATCATGTTTATAAGAAACTAAAAATACACAATTTATAAAAAAATAAGTTACAATAATGTTTTTAAGCCATATTCGTTAATTAACAATAACCAACCATAATATTCTTGATAAGTTATTGTATCTCTATTATTCTTTGTAATTCAATGTATACGTTTACAGCTTATCCTCGTGTTGACCCTAAGAATATAATCCCTGGTACAAAAGGCGGTAGAAAGATCGCTAACCCTGAAATCACACAAATCGAGGACAGAGGATCAGTGTACAAATGTCCCTGGGGAACTAAACTCGGAGATGATAAGACATGCGAAGGTAATGCAAAAATGTTTCAGCTTGTACATGTTGGACTGCTGGGCAAAGGCCCAGGTCAGGTCAAGGAACAGGTCCGAGCTTATACAGATTCAATTAAATTACAATTAAATTGGGTATGATACACAAAATTTCATATAACATGATGATTTTTCTTCGTTGCCGAGAAATGAGAATGATGAAAAGAAATGAATTTCAAATTTATCAACACTTGAATATTCAGAGGTGCTTGAAAGAATTTGAGGGCGCCATCTACAGTTACAGATTTACGGTCTAGCTAATTAGATACAACAAACTGATAATAATGTCACAATGATCGTATCAATGGACGTGACAATTTTATCTTCAATTTGTATTTTGCTCAGATAGATACCATTTCTTTACAATGGTTTAAATTTTTTCGTGTGTTTCATTTCATCAAACATTTCCTTCCATTTCTAGATATAGACGAGTGTGCCACAGGAGAAGCTCAATGCGGTCCCTTGCAAATATGTACCAACTTACCAGGCGGGTATACATGTAGCTGTCCGGTAGGACATAAACTAATTGGTGATCATCAGTGCGAAGATGTGGATGAGTGTTCTTTAGGTGGCAGTGTGGTAAGCTTAAAATAAATCTCTAAAAGTATTTATTTAAATTAAGATCATACGTTAAGATTCTGAATTTTACAATCTTTAACTACTGTAAATGAACCACTATCTTGAACTGTTGAAAAGGAGGTAATTATTGAACTGAAACTGGATAATATGTTTGTATACCTTCGTGATGCAAACATAAGCATAGTTCAAATAATCGATGACAAGTAACGCTAGTATTTAATAGTAAAATCTAATAATATATACAATAATCATGCACACTTTTGGTTAACTATTTTCAAACTCTAATTTTAATTTCAGCCTGTCTGTTCACAACACGGAGACTGCGTGAACACAGTGGGTTCATATCAGTGTCAATGTCATCAAGGATTCACGTCAGCACCAATTAATGATAAGGTTTGTCTACAAACAATATAATAAAATACAAATTGTTATATGATCTGTGTGTAAAAATATCCTTAATTGGTCCATTCTTGTATGTGTATTCCTTAGAAGTTTATGCAGCTCCATATACGAAAGTGTGCTTTTGGGTAGAGTAGGATATTAATCTCAACCCGTAGGTATCATAACAGCCGACTAATAACTAACTAAGGAAATCATATTAAGTTAAATTGTACTAGAGTAGATAGAGCACGGTTGAGATACAGGATACAAACTTGTTCTAGATACCCGAAATTATTATAAATACATTTAATTTCATCTAGCAGCTATAGTATACCTACCTAAATAGAATATAAACATTTGATGACTACTTTATTTTATTTTTCTGATATGATTGCAGATATGCGTGGACGTGGATGAGTGCGTAGAGTCTCGTCCAGGCACATTGTGCGAGCAGCGCTGCAATAACGTGTGGGGCACGTACCGCTGTGGCTGCCACCGAGGCTACCGTCTCAACAAGGACAACCGGTACGACAGCCAACGAAACATTTTTGATTTCACTATATAATTTAGTTATGCTGAAGATTGGTATATCAAGTCTCGTGTAACGATTTTGGAAATAAACGATTGTTTTTTGTTTTAATAATATTAGAAAAACACACACTCAAACAGACTAAACTCAGATGAAAAGTGGTTTCACCAAACCTTTGACCAAAGACATGGATCAATAACGGTATAAAAGTACGAGTATATTTTAATTTTTAAGAGCGTTTAAAGATTTATGTTCTAAACTCGAATGCCTTAAAAACTTCTCTGTGTTCTTAGCACTTGCTCTGATGTTGACGAATGTATGGAGTTCAAGCACAAGAACCTGTGCATCGGTCGTTGTCTCAATGAGCCCGGCAGCTACCGCTGCACCTGTCCGCCAGGATACAGGCTGTCTGAAGATAAGAGGAGCTGTATTGGTAAAATATAATTATAAATAACCTATTAAAACTTCTAGATGTCACTAACTTTTTTATTAATAAGTAGGTACCCTCATTTTATTTATATTGGTTAACTGAAAGAGATGCTGAGTTAATATATATTTGTACTTTTCAAAACTAGTGTTATACCTTCCCATGGTCACAGGTGAAATTGTGGTGAAGTGGGAAGATCAATATTTATCAATCTATTTAGGTTCCAAATTTAAATTATTTTAATAATATGCTATGACTCTTTTTGAAGAAAATATGTTATTCATTCGATTTTTATTTTTCGATTTTTGAAAAATCGTTTGTTATCTGTGAATTTGACAGTTATTGTCGATTATCAGCAGGTATCAGCCGCTAGTAGCCTTCTTCGTTTAGAAAAACATCATAAATCTCTTGTGCCACATAGTACTGTAACGTTTTGCATCCTTGCACAGATATCGACGAGTGTGAGACGGGTGCGGCCCCATGTGCACACGGTGCGCAGTATGAGGGCGCCAGTGATGTTTGTCTTAACACGCGTGGTGGTTACCGTTGTCATCGTATCACATGCCCACCAGGATACCAGCTCGAGAGCAAACAGTGAGTACTGTCAGCAACTTACAGCAGTCACCAAGATCACGACTCCACGACTCCGAAAATAACAATCTTCAATAAGTGATGATGTTCCAAAACACTATCTGCATATTATATATTTATATCTAATGCACACTTTTCACTTTCTACCGACAAAACAATATTGTTTTTAATAGAGATTATTTGTTATATTCTTGTTAAAAGCAATCTAAGTATCACATTCAGCGTTAACACTCAAATTTATTTATTTCAGTCGGTGCTCGATTATTCAAACCTATTGCCCTCCCACCGACTGGGAGTGCTCACACAAGCCAAGTACTTACTCCTACAACTTTTTCACGTTCGTCTCAAATCTCTACATACCTGAATCTAAAGTAAGTATCGAACAAAATAATTGTTTGTAAATGATTAATTTTAACATTTCTTTTGGCAGATATTTTCATAATTCTCTGATAGTTATATTATTAGTCAACAAACTTATTCATACTCGAAAAGAGTTTAGTATTTATGAAAATGTTTTTGTATTTATAAGGATTTTATTAATCGTTTTTAGAAATCGTTGGCGGTAGTTGTAAATAATATTTCTTTTGTAATTCGAACAGACAAATGTCACCTTAGTCTGCCCGTGACCACGAACACTGCAAAGTGCTCGAAACGTCGGGATGTTAAAATAATTAATATACGCGATTAAATCCGTTAAAAACTAGTTTTATTATCTGTGGTTGTTGAAACGCTTAACAAGGTTAGATTAATTGATGTCTCTTTAATCTGATCGGTCATTGGTCGATGGCAGATGATGACGCAATAGGCAATCAACGATCGTTCAATGATTTACTTATATTTTATTTGATATTCTTACTTTGGCGATCATTGCACAAAGTGGTAGTACTGATTGTGATGTCAGTAATGATAGCTGGAACGCTGATGCTTGATGATTATAGTGCTACGATCGGTGATGTTAATGTGTTTCCAGGTGGATCTGTTCACAATGCGAGGTCCGCCGTGGACGCACGCACGTATGGTGTTCCAGCTACGCATCGTACAAGTAGACGCTCCACCCTCAGTCGCTGAGAAGGCTGATATTAACGCCTTCCTGTGAGTAGAAATGATGAAAGATGAAAATAAAAACAGCTTAAAGTCTTCAAAATGAACCTTTATTTTTTAGTAGTAGATATTTTGCAAGCAACTTTAGCAATGTTAACGTGTGGTCCCACTTGTTTGAAAGACATCATTACGTAAGATGACTTGATCATTTTGGCACTTATTGTACGTATTCGATTCGTATCCCAAAAGTCTTAATTATTGGAAACGAATATGAGTATATTAACAACAGTCTTCAAATTGGCAGTATGTATATTTTAACTTTTATGGAAAATGGCCACATGGTAATATATGATCATCTTCGCCCATATACTCTAACACTAAGAAGTATAAAGTTTTTCTAACACCGACAATGTTTCGTTTATTTTTCCAGATTAATTCAGACCGGTAATCAAGCTGTGACGTCACTCGTTCGGCCTCTTGAAGGACCACAGAGTATAGAACTGGAATTGTCTATGACGCTTTATAACGGAGAACAGTTCGGAGGCATTGCTGTTGCCAAATTATATATTTATGTATCGGAATATGAGTTTTAGATATACTATAATAAAATTTTAAATTGTTTGTAGTTTTTTTTAAATCTTCATTGCTTAAAAAGTAGTATATAAATAATAATAAAAATGTTTATTTCATCAATAACCAACACAGTACAATAACATCACAAAGGTTGACAGGTTGAGCTCCAGTGCCAGAAGAAGTCGCTCTTCCTTAACACACTCATACTTTAGTTCAAAGTTATAAGATGAAACAAGCTAAGAATTACAAAAATACTAATGAAAATAGTAAATAATCATTTCAAATAATTCACTTTGACAAAAGCATTAAAATCAGACTACTCATTCTATTATTAATAAATGAAAGATTGAAGAATCATATTTTTAAGAACTTTGTCAAATTAAATTTCAAAATGAACACCACGCGACGCATTTATAGTCGAAAGGTGGAAATCTAATAAAATAATTATAGTAATTCTAGCTACCTATACTGACTTCGTCCTATCAGACTAAGGATCCACATGAAATGTTTATACACATATAACTCTATTAGTTAACACGGCGTAGACCGGTGAAGCTTCCAGTCGGCACTATTTTTTCCAATATCTTTAACAAACATTGTTATATTTCAGCCAATTAAAAAAATGCCCCTAATTAATTATACACTTAAACCCTCTTCATTAATCAGAGTGATGATTGGAGATTTGAGTGGTGAAAACTGCATGGGTAATATTTTTAAAGTTTTTGAGCTTAACGCGTTTACACACAGATACATTTTGTTGGAATATACAAAAATTCAAGCCTCTATACATAATAGATTTCTCTTTCATTATATTATTCAATCTTTCACTCATTCACATTCGCTCACCACTCATTCAATCAACGAACAGCTTTACTTGATTATTTAATATTCATTATTAAAAACATTGTCAAACAGTGCAGACGTGTCTTATTATACCTACCCCATTTCCCTTCAGGTTATGGGCCCAGGTCATGTTTAAAGTTGTTTAAATAATTAAAATTAATAGTAAAAGTGTTACTCAAAATGGATTCGAGAAGTAAAAGAAATATACAACAATTTAACGGTGATCGCTATAGTACTTGGAAGTTTCGTATAAGGTCACTACTAGAAGAAATGCAGTTATTGCCTGTTATTGACGAAGAACCACCACCAATACCAGATAATGAGTGGATTAAGAAGAATATGCTAGCAAAAGGTACGATTGTAGATTACTTGGGTGACACATTTTTAAGCTTTGCAAGAGGTTCTTCTACTGCAAAATCCATAATGGCCGAACTAGACAAAGTATATGAGCGGAGGAGCTTAGCGACTCAATTAGCTTTACGTAAACAGTTACTTAATATGAAACTACAGCCAGATGTGACACTATTCGAACATTTTAACAATTTCGATAATATCATTACTGAATTAATATCGGCTGGTGCAAAATTGGATGAGATGGATAAAATATCACATTTACTTTTAACTCTACCCACATCATACGATGGTGTTATAACGGCACTGGAAACACTTGGAGAGGAACAATTGCATCTATCTTTTGTAAAAACTCGTCTTCTAGATCACGAAGTCAAACTAAAGAATACCACGACGACAGAACTCAAAGTTTTACATACATCAACGAATAAATTCAAATCGCAGAACAAAATTGGATTCGATAAAAGGAAATCATATAATTATTATAAAAAGAAGTCATACACCGGAAATTCATCATATAAAATTTCAAAATTATATTGTGATTATTGTGGACGACGAAATCATATGAAGAAGGATTGTCGATTTTTCAAAAAGTTACAACAAAATGGAGGTAGTAGCGGCAGTAAAACAGCAGCTGCGAGCGCTTTGCAAATCAGAAACGATAACGAGGACAGTTTCGCATTTATGTTTTCAACGTGTAAGTTGTCAAATTCTTATAAATATCATATTAATAATATTGTTTTCATTTTAGATTCGGGTGCAACTGACCACGTTGTAAATAGTAAGGAATTATTTTCTTCCTACTCAGAGTTCACAATACCGATTAAAATTGGTATAGCTAAGAACAATGAAAGCATTCAAGCGTTTGGTAAAGGTACAATAAATGTCACTACTAATTTAGGTTTTCAAGGGGCGATTAATAATGTATTATATGCGCCGGACGTGCCATGTAATTTAATATCTGTATATCGTATTCAACAAGGAGGTATGGTTGTTATATTTAAAAATAACAGTGTTTATATTAACAATAGTATCAAGTGTTTAGTATCGAGTGTTATCAGTAATAATTTATTTAAATTAGTTTTTCAAGTGCATACGCGATCTCAACATAATTTAAATTTGTCTCAAACTTCTACATCTTACGAACTATGGCATAAGCGTCTAGGTCACTTAAACAAAAATAAATTTAACATTCTAAAAAACTTAATTGATGATAGTTACCTAATTAATGATATTATGCCTAATGATACATTATGTGAGTCTTGCATACTTGGTAAACAGTCGCGGTTGCCCTTTGCAAAATCAAAAGATAAATCAGTCAGAAATAGGCCACTTTTTATAGTTCATTCCGATATTTGTGGTCCTATTACACCACCTACATTTGATGATAAAAATTATTTTATTACTTTTATTGACGATTTTACTCATTATACAGTAACGTATTTGATGCATTCTAAATCTGAAGCATATAAATGTATGAAAGACTACGTAACAAAATGTGAAAATTTATTTAATTCTAAAGTTGTTAATTTATATTGCGATAATGGCCGAGAGTACCTTTCAAACGAATTCAAAGAATTTTGTGTTGACAAAGGGATAATGTATCATTTAACGGTTCCTTACACCCCACAACAAAATGGTGTATCAGAAAGAATGAATCGTACATTAACCGAAATGGCTCGAACATTGGTTACAAGTGCGAAATTAAATAAAATATTTTGGGGTGAAGCTGTTTTAACAGCTACTTATTTAATTAACATACTACCCACTAAAACTCTGATAAATAAAACACCATACGAAATGTGGCATGGTAAAAGGCCGAAAATAAATCATTTAAAAATGTTTGGATCTACTGCATACGTTCATAACAAAGCTAGAAAAACTAAATTTGATGAGAAATCTTTCAAGTCAATATTGATCGGTTACGATGCAAACGGTTATAGATTATTCAATATCGAAAATAATCAAGTTTTTATAGCTCGCGATGTTATTTTTGACGAGTTAAACTTTGAAAAATCACGCCCTACACGTAGCAGTAGTGACAACATTGAAACCCTTTCAAAATTTAGTAAGCCCGAAATTGATTCGGCAAAGCTAAAAATAGATCAACAACAAGATTCTTTTAATGACAATTCGTTGGACGGTTCATCGAATACCACTAATTTAAGACGTAGCGAAAGAATTCGAGAATTACCCCCAAAGAATTATAAGCAAATGCACGATCCTGATTTATTTTTATCTCTTTTTAATGATACGCAATCTTTACCTACATCATATAAGAATATCTTCGATAGGCACGATTCTGATAAGTGGTTGAACGCTATACAGGATGAAATTGAGTCGCTTCGAAGCAACCAAACGTGGACATTAGTCATTAGACCGAAAAATGTTAATATTATAAGTTGCAAGTGGGTATTTACAATTAAAAATAATGAATTTGGTGAACCTACACGTTATAAAGCTCGGTTGGTTGCTCGAGGTTTCACTCAAGAGTATTTACAAGACTATCACGAAACGTTCGCACCAGTGGCTCGGATAACTACTTTTAGATTTATATTAGCACTGGCAAATCAGTTTGATTTACATTTACACCACATGGACGTTAAAACCGCGTTTCTAAATGGTATATTGAAAGAAAATATTTATATGGAAGTACCGGAAGGTATTTTAGCAAGTAATAACCAGGTTTGTAAATTGAATAAAACATTATATGGCCTAAAGCAGTCGTCCAGGTGTTGGTATGCACGGTTCGATCTCATTCTCAAGGAAATGGGTTTTAAGAACTCTGAATTAGATCCTTGTCTGTACATATTAGATAAAAATTGTATAGATAAAAACGTGTATATAGTTCTGTACGTTGATGATTTAATTATTACTACTAAAAATAGTAATTTATTACAAGCGTTTAAAAACAGTTTAATGCAAAAATTTCAAATGACTGATTTGAAGGACTTAAAACTATTTCTTGGTATTAGAATTCAAAGAACAACTAATACAATTTCTTTAGATCAAACAACATATTTGCAAAATGTTCTAAATAAATTTTCTATGAAAGATTGTAATCCATCGAATTCACCTTTTCCTTCTAAAATCAATTTTGTAGCTTTAAATTCAGACACTCACTATGATGCACCTTGTAAAAATGTTATAGGATGCCTTATGTATGCAATGCTTTGCACAAGGCCAGATATTTGTGCTTGTATTAATATATTAAGTAGATATCAATCTAAAAATAACGAAGAGTTGTGGAAATATTTAAAACATCTCTTACGATACATTAAAGGTACAATTAATTTAAAATTGGTTTATAAAAAATCTGAATATAAAGAGATAATAAGTGGGTATGCAGATTCCGACTGGGGAGGTGACGAGAACGACAGAAAAAGTACAACTGGCTATTTGTTTAAGGCCTTTAATAATTGTACAATTTCGTGGACCACACGAAAACAAAATACTGTCGCCGTCTCTTCAACGGAAGCTGAATACATGGCTCTCTTTGAGGCTGTGAGAGAAGCAGTCTGGATAAGGTCATTGTTAAATAGTATTTCTATACAAATAACAGAGCCTATTGTAATATTTGAAGACAATAATAGTTGTATATGTATTGCCAATAACCCCACAAATCACAAAAAATCTAAGCACATAGATATAAAATATCATTTTATTAGGGAACAAATCGCTAATCAAATAATAAAGCTAGAACCTATTTCCACAGGAAATCAACTAGCTGACATGTTC
Organism: Vanessa atalanta; assembly: GCF_905147765.1. Lineage (NCBI taxonomy): Eukaryota > Metazoa > Arthropoda > Insecta > Lepidoptera > Nymphalidae > Vanessa > Vanessa atalanta. Next base: position 7,148,180 of record NC_061895.1, read on the forward strand.
ACAAAAGCGATACCCTCCAAGAGATTTATAGAATTAAGAAAGAATTTAAATTTGTTTTGAAAAATAATTCATGTTTTGTGTTAATCAAGTAAATGAAGGAATGAGTTTATTTAATAAATAAAACTATGGTTTATGTAACTAAATAGTTAGTATTTTATTTGTAAAAATGAGTAATGAAAGAAATTATGTTATGGTATTGTTATATTATATTAACTTGTATTTTTGAGGGGGACTGTTGGAATATACAAAAATTCAAGCCTCTATACATAATAGATTTCTCTTTCATTATATTATTCAATCTTTCACTCATTCACATTCGCTCACCACTCATTCAATCAACGAACAGCTTTACTTGATTATTTAATATTCATTATTAAAAACATTGTCAAACAGTGCAGACGTGTCTTATTATACCTACCCCATTTCCCTTCACATTTTTATATTAAATTCTGTTATTAAAATTTCAATAATGGTATTGAATAATATATTTATTAGGCATCTATAGAAAGACTTCCAAAAATATAGATATATTTTTTAATACATAATAGTTAATTGAAACATTATAGAGAAATAAGACTGACTTTAAACATCACAAATAACAAAGGGCCCAATTGTGAACCCTGTGAGACACCAAAAATCGCAGTGAATTGTTTCGGTTTTAAGATATTTGCTATAAACCAAAGAATTTAATTTCCATAACAGTGTAACCTTATCTACATCATGTTCCTTAAATCCTGTACTTATGACGCTTTAATAGCATATCAGTAACGAAGGGTATTAATTTAGAAATAATGAATTTTTCGTAAAACCGAGTGGAAGTTTTCAGAATTGACATATAAAATCTTACATGCCATGAAATCTGTGGAAAAAAGCTCTTCATAGACCTACAATTAGAATGATATTTTGTCTTCTAATTTTAGAAGATTTTTCGATAATTTTGGAATAACTTCCTTCCAAAATTGTAGAATAAACGAATACTTGTCACAAACGGTATATATAAGAGGACTTTTTAGGCTCTATAAATAAAACTCACGTTAAATTTAATAAGTATTTATTTTAAAGCGCTAGATTATATATTTCTAAAGTTTATTCATCTATAATATTTAGTTTTATTCAAATTCTAAAACGTTCCCACTTCAAAACAAAACAATGCTCATATCACAGTCCAATTCTAATATTACTATATATTTTATTATTTATTATTTATGTTCATTGATCTGAAAATTTGTACTAATAGGTTTACAATAATCTATTTTAATAATGAGGTACTGAAGATCACAAGTGGATTCGCAAAAAAACCAATTTAATTCATAATAATTCTCTTCAAAACACAGCCCACGTTTCCGTATCTTAATCCATAATTATAACGGATCAATATTTATCACTATTAAAAATACTTTACAGTATAGCTTTGGTTACTATAATCTAACAAAATGTCGATATTTAAGTTTATTTTCTGATTCCGTACCTATAAAGAAAAAGGAACCCTTATAAGATAACTTCGTTGCCCCTCTGTCCGTCTGTCGATCTGTCTGTCCGTGAAGACCCCTTCTCTCAGGAACGTATAAAGTTAAAATGAATACCAAATTCTGAGGTCTGCGGTCTCATCACGTTATTACATCAGTAACGGTTTATTTATCGGTCTAGTGGTACAGAATGCAGGTTATTGAAAACGGCCGTAAGAGTAAGGACAGCAAAAGCAAAAACATTCATATCAGATTATATTTGTTAAATTTATTTTTAATTTTTGACAAAATAAATTTAACAATTATTATAAATTAATAATAAACTGAATAAAATAATTGAAAACGGAGCGGAGCGCCTTCGTAAACGAATAGATCTGTACAATTTTTTGTTGATATACTAATATTTGCATTACATTTTCATCAGTATTAACCCTACTTTTCCTTATTATTCGCATCATTCTAATCCATAGGAAGCAAGCTAATGGTAGCTTTTGAATTACCCCTCGTAATAAAATTCGACTATTCGAAAGAAAAACGAATTGTTTTTTATAAATATTAACCGGACATAAACGAAGCGATTGACGTTGTCATCTTTAAAACTGTCATAATTTGTCTAAAATAAGTGCCTCCGTCCTTGTGTTTGATTTTATCAACGCTTTGATAACAATTCTACTATTTGATCTAAAGTTGATATATAAAAAACTATCAATATAGTCTTACCATATTCTGAAACAAAATTAATGATCGTATTTACCAAAACCAAAAGTTTATCATAATTCCATTAAACATTTATCCTGATCGACGATTACTGTGCGTATTCTTGTAACATTCATATAAGTTTTCTTGACATTTTACATAAAACAAGTAAACTAATATCCAGTCTTTCCTTAACAATAGTCTTCCACTAATCAGTTTCTTTCCTTTACGATCAAACGAAATCTAATATTTTCGTTATTTCTTATATATAAATATGTTACTATAAAATGCATTATGTTTCAGCATTGAACGATAGAATATTAATCCTCTACAACATTATATAACGATTTTATATTTTTTAAAACATTTTGAAAATCTAGATTTCCACATTTTATTCGTAAGGGTCGACAATATTAAGTACAGTGAGGCAGCCGTCTTGAGATGCGATAGCCAGCGCTTTGCCTCCGTGCGCGCTCGCAACTCCAGTCACCTCTGCTGGAGCTCTGTATTCAGCTATGGCTTTACCATCTACAGTTCTGGAATAATTAACAACTTCTTGTTGTTATTGATCAATATAATTATCGTTCCTGATATTCATATCTTCTGTAACGATATTTTTAGAAGAGTTTCGAATTTGAAAAAGCTAAAATTTAAAAATAAGACGTTTAATGGATATTCCAAATTTAGTCTTTTATTTTGTGGTTGTATTGATTTCTTGGTGGAAGGGTTTTGTGCAAACTCGTCTGGAGAAGTACCCACTGATCATATTCAACTGATAATCAAATGAAAATAATGTAATGAGTCAAAATTTGATATTTTTAGTTTTCAGCTTCCATTGAAAAATTGCTGACAAAATTTAAAGTTTAATTTACAATCAAGATTATAATGTATTATCTGTATCTGTTTAATTTATCTGACATTCACTAAAAGTTCGATTATGAAACATATGATATGAACTAAGCTTTTTATTCTTTGTTAGCCAATCAAGGTCCCTCGCTATATGTACATGTCATGTGACATAATTCCTTACCTGAATACTCTCAGAGTCTTCCTTCCGCTATGATAATAGAAGACGTACTGGTCGGTTGAGCTAAACATGGTGATGATGGAGAAGACACCCTCGGCGGCTCTGGAGATGAGTTGCTGCACAGAGGTACCGCGCTTGAGCTCGATGAGGTCGAGTCCCCCGCGAGACGGCGCGCACAGCCCTGTCTTTCCGTCGCGAGTGCAAGCGCCGTTCCAACGTGGAACAAATCTGATGATTAAGGCTTAACATAATATACAGTTCAACTTCTTATCTTAACCTTTTTCAAATTCAAATGTAACTTAAACTACCATATAAAACAAAATATGCATTTCATCAGCGAAAATTTTACGTCATACAAAATCAAAAATCAAAATATACTTTATTCAAGTAGGCTTTTACAAGCACTTTTGAATCGTTATTTAACAAACTATTTAAAGTAAAGCTATCACCGGTTCGGAATGTAGATTCTAACGAGAAGAACCGGCAATAAACTCAGTTACAATTTTATGGATTGTATTCTTAAAATAAAAAACCAAGCTCCTTCATAATTAAACGAAGTTTGCTTGAAAGTAATGTTCCAAAAATATGAAATTTCGGACAAACGAATACAAATATTCGTTCTCTATAGTTACATTTATTCAACATTCACTTGAAAGGACATGTTGAAACCCAAAAAAATTATTATTACTATTTCGTTTCAAATTTAACTCGTGCTCAACAGCAGACGTAGAAACCTGCATTTGTCGGAAAAAGTACCCATGTTATATTCCCTCGCAGTAAAGAAGCGTATTGATCTAAGATCTTACTTATTTACTATTACAGAAAAAAAGAGCTTTTTTAACACTCACCTTACATGCCTCTTAGTTTTGATATCCAATATACCGGCCTTGTCGTTTCCAATCACCGCGACCCAGTGGGGCTTGTGAGGTAACGCCACTATGGACTGCATATCTTTTATCCCACTATTTTTGACGGGGATTCTGGAATTTTATTTGCATGGACCTTAGTCATAAATTGCATTAAATTAATATTTGATCATATTTTCATATAAGATATCATTTGTATTTGATAATGTTAAAATATTACGTTACTTTTATATATTTATTGTAGACCACTCAGAGAAAATAAATACAACATAGATCCAACCCTAATAAAAGACGCTCTTATCGCTACAAGGGCGCCATAATTGCTCTTCCAGACAACCGATGGTGTAGGTTAGGTTAGCTTACAGAATATTATTGTAGATTAAAATTTTCTCAATTTCCATAATGTTACAAATTATTCTATTCTATTAAATGAATATAACACATTTTAAGGTTCACATTTTTACCAAACAAATATAGTTGTTAGGAATATATTAATATGTTAAAAGTAGTAAAATTGTCTAAATCTCATTGTCTTTGTCTAGTATCTATAATATTAATGGTACGCCAGAAGGCTATGTATGGGTACGATCTACCCTAAAAGATTCTGTATTCATAATCATTAGTATTAGTCATAAAAAAACCGAGATGGTCCAGTGGTAAGAGCCCGTACATCACTAAATTTTCATGTGCTTTCAATTTCATTTTAATTTCTGTATATAATTCAACACGTGCTCGGCGGTGAAGGAAAACATCGTGAGGAAACCTGTTAAATAAATTTATTTCGTTAAATCTTATTCTAATGACGCTTCCACGCTTTTATCATCTTTTGAGTATTCTATTAAACAATATGGCATATTATTGTTTTATTTTTATTTTTTATTTCTATAGTCAGGTGGACTATCAAATGGACCACCTGATGATAAGTGGTCACCACCCATTGGCGCTATAAAAATATTAACCCTGGAACGTCACTGCGCCACTAACCTTAAGAACCATATATTATAATTATTTTTTAATCTTTGAACCAACTTACCTATGTAACCTTGCACCAGTCCTCGCGTGGAAAACATGCAAACATTCCCTGGAAGACTTGTCCATTCCCGGAGCCACAATATGATGTTCATCAGCGGAAACTACCGCCGCTCTATACCCTGTTCCACGAACTTCGTAATCTACTGTATAAATTTTCTCTCCATCTGAAATGAAAATGGTCTAATAATACTAAAATATAAAAATCATGAATTAAAAAGAAAATATCGCCTAGTTGCTGACGCGGGTTCTATTTTCGAATCGAAGATAGATTATAGATGGATAGATTTTATGACATTCAATAAGTACGCTGTATGTTTAATATTAAATAATGATTCCTGTGTATGCCTGAACTATTTCCAATCTTCTCGAAGTTGTCGGTTTTCCGATCCATCTGATTATTAGAGTGAGGGTATTAGGGTGAGAATAGTATATACAGTTCTATTAGGGCACACTCTTGTCAATTACAATATGCCTCATCAAAATATGGTAATTCCCAAGGGACTCTAGACTACTAGAGAAAATGGCCGTGTCAAAAACGGTCAGGAAGACATCTGATGCATTTGCCCTTTCCTTGCTAGTTATAAATAAACCTTCTGCCACAACTTTGCTTATGGAAGTATACATTTCAGATCTTTAAGCATCAAGAGTTTGGTATTACTTACCAGGTATGGTCCTAGCAACGATGTGAGCAACGGCCAAGTTGTCAACATTATCCGTCGCCACTAACATATCAATTGTTATTAATTTTGAACCGTCTTCTAAAAGTAGGAGCTGCTTAATACCTTTTTGTTCTTCTTTAAATACAACCTTGAAATCAAATAACGTTAATTCATTTTTATTCTAAAGTAACTTCATAATTTTAGATAGATGAATACACGATCATTATAGTTCTTTTGTACATCTTTAAAATGACTCATGGCTCATAATAAGCTGGCACCTGAGCCATGATTCAGCTCATGGTTTTGATCATAAAGTGTTGGTAGGAAAATATCCCTTGTATTATGTTATAATGTGATCAGATAAAAATCTTTAGTTCGCGGCCGCGTGCACGTTTTCATCTTGGTTTCAAAATATAGTTTAGTAAGAGTGCACAGTGTTTAATTTTTGTCCCGAAAAATTAGTGAAGGTTAATAAAGGTGAATGAATGAGTGAAGCGAGTAATTGTAAATTGTCGATACCTTTCTATTAATATTATTTGTTAGCTAACCTGTCGGTCCTGTGTGTCCCATACAATGACGCAGCCCGACTCCGCGGTGACGACGTGCGTGCCGGCGGGCGTGATGTGCGCGTGCGTGACGATGGCGCCGAGCGGCGCGTCGGCGAGCTGCGCCAGCAGGCGGCCCGCACTCGTGTCCCACAGCCCCCAGCAGCTGCGCGTCACAGTTACCGCCAGCGGCACATCGCGGGCCAGGCTAAAAAGCGATGGTTGCCGATTATTAAGTGTTTTACCTACTTTACCAATAAAACGCTTATGAAGCTTATAGTTAAAATACGTTATTATGTCAGTTTATTTCCCAGTCTTGTTTTTTTCTCTGTTAGTTCTTTCAATTTAGATTTATAATCCAACAAAATAATCTTCTAAATTAGAATTATTTTTTTGAGTAAATACTTAGAATCCGGCAAAGTGTGCTCGATTTAGATTAATGCGACTTGTCGCTTAAGATATTGATATACGAGTAGGTACGTTACATTAAAGATTATGTCCATGCTACGTAGCTATGCATAGGCTCGAAGCAATTCCTCGACACCATAATATACCAGAAACCTTTAGGCAAGTTCTAAAATCAAATATCATCTTCAGTTTGACATTTATGATATTTGTATACATCTTATTGTGAGTGACCCAGTGTAACTGCAAAGTCCCTTGCATTACATTTTAGGTCCTAAGGTTGGTGGTTCATTGTCTCTATAAGTGATAGTTAATATTTTGAAGTGCAAATGGGCGATGACTTCTTGACATCAAATATCACATCTGCCAGACTATTTGAAATTAAAAACTATAATTGTTAAAAAAAAACAACCACTAATTTTTATATATAAAATCCGCTGAAAGATCGCGTTAAATGACATCAACATAAAGTTAAATTATAAATGTCGTATAAATTACAAGAAAATTAACCTGATTGATTCAATGGGCAGTTCCTGTCTATCGATCTTATGGACTTGTTCAAATATATTGTCAATGTTCCATATCTTCACTGTTCGGTCTATGGAAGAGGTGATCACGTTGTTCCAAGCACCTACAGTTAGGGGCTCCAACTGAACAATTCTACCAAAGTGAGCATCTAGCACTTTAATCAGCTTTGTCGTTTCTAGACTCCAGACGTACAGGTTCTTCCTAAAAATTAACACGTAATTCAATCGAGTAAATTAAAAACTTTTTCTAAACATTCGCGAATATTTTAATAATATATATGCATATCTTTGTTATGTTATTTTATAGATTTGGTAAACTCGCCAGTATAAGTGAGAATTACTGGCGTAAAAAGTGTTTTAGATTTCTTAAGTTGCTCATATTTCTTGGCAAGAGTGATCACGTATTACATTACATTATATGACCTATTTGATCTATTTATTTTCTAAATTCAATTAAAGAAAGAATGTCCAATGCATTGGATTTCTGCAGATACAGCTTTGAGGTGTAGAAGACAGAGATACTCATAATTTATGTTATTATCGTCTGAGCATTCTAAGAGATATTTCAATTCACTTGTTTTTGAATTAAATATAGTTTATATAAACTAAAACCACGCAAATAGAGGATGAAATATATACATACCTTACTCCAGCCACAGCATAAGTGTTATTATTACTGATCATAAACGAGTTAGACAATGTCATTTTTGTGGAAATATTCCTGATAGTGTGAGGGAGTTTTAGGACTATACCCTCTAATCGTAGATCTTTTTCTTGTACATCTTGTTTCTCTTCCTGAAATTCAAAATTGTCGATGTAGCAGAACATTGCTTTAACGAAGATCATAGTTTGGGTCATTATAATTGTGTTTTATAAATATAGTTTTTTATTAGAAACTCTTATTGCATTTAAATCTTCAAATCTATCAGTACTTACTACTTCTTCTCCTTTTTTATCGTCGCCTTCTTCTTTGTTCTTATCATCTACATGATTACCTCTTGGTATGATATTATTGAAATCCCAAACTACGAAACTATACGTTGTTGTCGCTGTAATTAAATATAATTTAGTATAAAACATTTAAAATTTTCAATTCTAATATTAAGTATTTGAAGGCATTGTTTATATTTTTTTACTTTTAATTAAGTTTTAAACTTTGCTCTAAAAGTACGTATACCGAAATTCAATGAGATTTGTTTTAACTATGTTTGTGTCCTTTCAAGATGATAAAATGAAAATAAATATCAACTGTTTACTCAGTTAGAATATTTATTAATTTTAATTATACAATGTAACGAAATAATTGTAATTTTAACTCTCAAGAGACTAATTAAGTTAAGAGTTGAAAGATGAAATGTTCGGCGATAATTTTCCCAAAAAAAAATTGCATATGTCTGATTCAACGTCAGGTTAAGGATTTGTTGTGTATATGGTAGAACTCGAGACCACATGTAAAGTTATTTAATTTACATGGTCACGTGTTCTGTTTACTTTAAAATGCATGATACGCTATTCCAATTAATTTTGTCTGATATAATGAATCGTCGAGAATAAATTAATTTATTTAATTCTTACCAAGTAACATCCGATCCTTTTTACCCCTCTTCAACTGCAGCATTGCTTCTGCCGTGTCCGTGTATTGATGATGCAGTTCTTCAATTTTGTTCCATGTTTGTTGTTCTTCGTTTAATTCATATACCGAAATCTGTATTTTTTTTAAATGTAATGGAAAGAAAAGTAAGGCAACCAACTGATTCTATGTTAGCTTTATATATCGCTTTTGTAATATCAATTAGCCTTTGTCGATATTATCAATACGCTAATAACTGTTCTATAAGAAATTGTTGGTTATAAGGAAATTGTTTGCCATAAAATTACTGGTGACAAGCCAGTATCTCCCAAACAATTTTACTTCATATTGAATCCACGAAATATATATATATTTTACGATAGCATTTATTAAATCTTGTAAATCTATCATAAAAATACATAAATTTAATAATATAAATAAAACTACAGTTTTTAAATTACCATTTTACCAATCATCAACTTGAATTTTAAACGATAATTTTTACCTGATATCCTCTTTCGGGGTCACTCGTGTAAATCTTAGTCCAGTATTTATTTAATGTGAATGCGCCACGACACCTTAAAGGTTGCATCCAAGTCCCAGACTTGCAAAAATGCACCAGGAGCCGGTCGTCGTCCAGGTCTCCGCTCCACTTCACTAGGACTAAGTTTTCCAAGTCCCGGAATTCTATAGCTGGAGATAACATTGTTATTAGACTATGGTAGTTCAGTTAACAATTGTTACGGTTGACTTTTTATGATTTCAAGAACTAAATATTTAAAACGTTTAGAACGAAATATTATATTGTTTCTTTTGTCAGTATTATTTAACATCCCGCTTTTTGAAAATCGAGGATTCAATCAATTATAATAATTGAGAATTTAGTGTGTTTCGATTTTCCAAAATCGAGTTCTCACCTGATCTTTACGTTTTGAGGTCCAAGGAAACATTATTGACAATTTACAGTGTTCAAGAATAAAAAAAAAATGTAAAAATGATATATTCCTTTCCTAAAAAATCTATAATATTGTTTATTTGCATTAATAATTATTCTTTTTATTGTTACAAATACCAATACATTGTCTGATTAATTAAAAATGTAATATTTATTTTCATATTAAATTTATTAAGTGAAATTCTGAGCGTTTCGCTTCAAAGTATCACATTATTGTAAAAAAATGTCTCATTTTCTCCGTTCTGTTTTGCTATATCTGCTACTATTTTAACCCTAATTCAATATCTCGCACTCAGTTACCCGATTTTCGAACGGCAAGTCAGAAAATTCACGCCTCGTAACCCAGTTTACCTAATACATCTCAATATCGAACCCTACATCGGCGTTATATCTAAAATACCGAGAAGTTAAGGATAGCCTGCAGGAACAAGCATTTTATTTTATAATTTTAAATATCTATATAGTTAAAATAACTTCCAATTTAAGCTTACAGAGAATTTCCCAAGGCACATCATCATACGGTGCTGAATCGGGAGCAGGCTTGGTATCTTCCAGCTCTCCCCTCATGCTGTACTGCACCCAAGAATTAGGGCCGTATATGAACATGTGGTGGTTCAAAACATAAACACCACGCACTGTCTCACCTAAAATTTAAATTATGTTATTGAGCTGAAGAAGAACAAATTGATTTTTGACGACCTCCGTGGTCGAGTAGTGTGTACACCGGTTTTCATGGGTACGCTACTCTGAGGTCCCGGGTTCGATTCCCGGCCGAGTCGATGTAGAAAAATTCCATTAATTTTCTATGTTCTCTTGGGTCTGGGTATTTGTGGTACCGTCGTTACTTCTGATTTTCCATAACACAAGTGCTTTAGCTACTTACATTGGGATCAGAGTAATGTGTGTGATGTTGTCCAATATTTATTATTTATTTATTATTATTTTAATAATCAGCTAGTAGTGCCAATTATTGCCGTAGCTCACCTTCTTCCAATGGATTTTCCAGGGTTATGTATTCGCTGGTCAGCATATTTAGAAGAATAGACTGGAAAATATAGTAACATATTATAAACATGTCATGTTATAACTGTATAACTATTAAAACCCAAATTCCGGCAACAAAAATTGTTACTTACAACAGAATTATTGGTAGACGCAGCAGCCCATTTGTTATCTGGTGACAGTTCCAGGTTTTGCATAATACCCTCTAATTGCGGACAAAGATCTCTGGCCAGGTCTGAAGTCGACAGATCCCAGGATATGACCCGACTCGAAATGGACACAACGTAACGTTTGTCCGAGCTGAGACGGAACGCGAATACAGCGAATTGATGACCTTCGAGCGAATACTGAAATGACATATGGTTTGGTTAATGGAAAAATCTGGCTCGAAAGCTTCCAAAAATATTAATCGAGACATTTCTAGAATAATTTATGTTACTTAAAATCAGCTATAAAAAGCGAGCAGAAATAAATAAAAACAGCAAAATGTAAAGCGACGTGTTACTTTTTAAATATAATTAATCGGTGGTATCTCTATATCGGAGATTGTTAAATTAATGTGTGAGATAAAGCAGATATTGACGTATAGTGCAGCTCGTGTACCTTCAGCGGGCCGCCCGGCGTGTGCAGACAGTGGTGCGCGGGCAGCAGCGCGCAGTGCGAGCGGCCGACGCGTCGACACTGCTGCAGCAGCGCCGCCACGGCCGCGTGCTGCGCCTCGGGCAGCAGGCGGCCCACCAGCTGCGGCGCCAGCATGTCCGGGAACTGGCCCAGTATGGCGCCGCCCAATCGCAGCGCGTCCGCCACCAACGTTAACTCCCTGCCGGACACCGAATGTTTTCTTAGGCGAGCGAGGTTAAATTACTTTTTTAATCTGGCGCCTTTGAATTAAATTCCAAAGGAGGACTGTAAATAAATTCTAAGATTTAATCTCTACATTAACGAATCCTATACTAAAGGACATTACAATAGTAACGACTTTTTAAAAATATAACATTTAAAAAAATTCCCGGTAAGTTTCGTTGGCCGGTTCTTTTTGGGTCCGAGATGTTAATCTCCGAAACGGTGTTTGACAATTCAATATGGGATAAACATTTTTTGACTTTGCTTTTACCTACAATCGGTGTCAAAAAAAAAAATGAAAGAAAAATCAATTTATTTTCGTTTTCGGAATTTTTTAGTGACGTTCATAATGATATGTATGTACCTCACAGCATCTTTATTAACGTGTAGCTTGGCATCTTCGAAGTCAGCGAGAACGGCTTGAAGCGGACAGCAGTTCAGTTTCGCGTGCAGCCACTCGTAGTTGAAAAGAACTTCAGCGTAGAGATCAGTAAAACGCTTAGACCGAACGAGGTGAAATGGGAGTTCACCAAACTGGAAAAAAACGAATTTCTTAATGACAGTACAAAATAAGTACATAATTTACTGCTTGTAGGTTATCAACATATACTAATATTATACAACATAAAATAAATTTTCGAAATAATATTTGTATTAATTTGTCCTTGGCTGTCACATCGTTACAGCATAACGTTCAGTTTCTGAAACACTGAACAAACTCAAATTAACTAATTTGCCTTTAATATGAACCCTCATTGACGTGATCGACTTCGACCAATGACTCAGATTTAAACCAGTCACGTACTTTTCCAAGTTGTTAATTACTGATTGTATACAGATGATTGAACCGTAATGATGAGTGGTTTTGCTCTCAAATTGGACGAGGAATCAATCAAAAATCAATCAAAGGAATCAATGTTATGTAATGATGTAAATATTATCCAAATCTTAGGATCTTAGATTTACTTGATGGTGGGCTTTGTGGAAGCCCGTCTAGATAGGTACCACCCACTCATTACATATTCTACCGCCAAGCAACAAGACTTAGTATTGTTGTGCTCCGGTTTAAAGGTGCGTGAGTCAGTATAACTACAGGTACAAGAAACGTAATACCTTAGTTTCCAAAGTTGGTGGCGCTAATGTCTATGGGTAGTGGTGACCACTTAACACCAGGTGGCCCATTTTCCGATATGCCTACCAACATTATATATTTGTATTATTATTAAGCAGCTAGACAGTAATCTTCAGCAGTGCTGTGTACGTCTGTAATTGGTACATACATCAGATAAGTATCAGTTTTAAATGTTTAGTGTTAAGTGTTTAATGTATGTACTGTTGATGTGCCATTCAAATAAAAATAAAATAAAACATCATAAAAAATTGTAAAATTTTGTGTGGATCCTGTGTTTAATCTTCTCTTCATAAAAGAGGGCAGCTAATCCAATCTACATGCACAATTTTTTTTGGGCATTTCTCTACTTGCACGCCATCATAAACAGAACCATGTTTGAAATTAATTTATACATTATTTTTTTACATAACCAGGGTCTAGCTACGGTTTCGGACTATTATATAAAGAAAATGATATGATATAAATATATTTTTATACCCTATAACAATTAGGAATAATACAGATTTTCACTAGTGAAAAAAAAATATGTATAATTCGATCATTAGTTCTGGATATTACCGCCTCCATAAAAACAAACAAATTTTACCTCTTTATAATAATAATATAGATAAAAGTAGGCACTTGCGCGTCTAGTTCACTGACCTTGCGTAAATTATATCTCTTAGAGGAACCATCAGCGGAGGTAAAGACAAGAGGCTGTAGAGGCACTTTTCTATCGGCGACGCCCTCTTTATCTGCGAGATTGAACCTGTGACGTTGGATCTCGGTGTACTTGAACGGTTTTGGTATACCACCGCCCCATATCCCTATAAAGTATATAAATAGCGTAATATAAAAACAATATTAAAAAAAAATCAAAGATCAAACGAAACTTCAACCTGAAAATGTAAAATTGGACATCGCAAATTAATGTCGTCCTAACCGAGTTCGGTCACAGCGGCTAATTTCCAGAGAGACCAGTTCACTACACAGGACATATTATAGTGCAGAAGTGTGTGTGTGTGTGTGTGTGCACACAGGTGTACTCTCTATTCCCACACTCTCATAATCCAATGGAACGGAATATCCGACACAACCAGATGCAAAACTTACGACTTAACGTGCATTCCAAGACACGAGAGTATACACGCACTCAAATTCCAAACTCTGAGTTGTTACTAAGAATTTATCGATAGAAGAACCCAGTAACTTTTTATTGGGATTTGAAAATAGAATCTCGTGATCTGCGGCTTTATATCTAACCACAGACCAACGAGGCAGTCAAACAGATATCGCGGACATCACGTAACACCATATGTACATGTATCATCATCAGAGGAATCAAGAGGATTTACTTTATATCTATCTTAAGCATGACAGCTTAAAACTTAGAATAACTGTTTTATATTTGTTATAAATATGAAAGAATAGTATCGATAAAGTAAATTTTAAATAATTGAGACTTTAAGAGGTTACCATTGAAGTAAACTTATTATACATTTATGTGATTCTATTAATGTTAAATAAGGTACTTTTATTTATTAAATATTATATTGAAAATGATTAATTTATAATTTATTAGTATTTTAGTACAAGCTCTCTCCTCCTCTGAAACATTTAATCACAACATTGAGCCGCATTGATATAACATAATCATATTTATGGTAAAATAAAACGAGCCAAATACTATTTCCACAAAATACTCTTAAAATTCTTACCTAAGTAATAATCCGCAATCATGGAATGAAAGTACATCGCCATATTCATATTCTTGAAGTACCTCTCACGTGCGGTGTCTCGGAACTGCCTGTGGTACCAGTTCATAACGCTGACCCCGTCTGCTTCTCTCTCAGACAGATAGTTTGGGAGATCGTTACGAATTCTGGAAATGTTTTCAATGCGTATTTAATTTAAGATAAATTATAATTTAAAACTAAATCTATCTACTGGATACCTTGTGGATACCTATCTATGGGAAATTATATGGAAATACATACATGAGATTCGATTTGCTTATGTTGTATGTGTTAACAATGAAAGCACATTTTTGCAAAAAATAGGTATACTTTTGTAAAGTTTGGGAATTTTGAGGATGTTACTGCACGCGAATGTGGACAAATTTTATTCTAAATTAATTGTCGTTCGTGGCAGGCCGTCAAGTGTTAGTTAAAAACAAGTAGTTCATCTTCTTCCTCGGAGTTCTAGTTTCATTCATACCTAATTTCATCAAATTCGGTTCAGAGGTACTTTCGTATTTTTAATATAAGTATAAATTTATATGACATTGGGCTTAACCTATTTATGTGTAACTGTTATCTAGCAATAATCTACCTGGTCCATAACAAAGGTGGTATTCTTCTGACCGGTGGAAGATGGTACTGATAAACGTCATCTAAGACCTTGTCGTCTAATGATATCAGGTCTTCCAGTTCAGTCTCCGATAGACCACTCCTAGCTGCAGTGATGTAGGCCAGAGCGTGGAAGACTAGAAGACGTCCGTGCTGAAAAATATTTTTTGGCTCAAAACATTATACGAACGTGCATAAAAACTATTAGAGATGAAGAAGAAACTGGTCTGTAGAAGTCCATAAGTCATCATCGGCTTGAAAAAATATAATATAGGCGTATAATATAAATTTGTGTTTATAATTCATCTCGTGCTCGACGGTGAAGGAAAACATCGTGAGGAAACCTGCATGTGTCTAATTTCAACGAAATTCAGCCACATGTGTATTCCGCCAACCCGCATTGGAGCAGCGTGGTGGAATATGCTCCAAACCTTCTCCTCAAAGGGAGAGGAGGCCTTTATCCCAGCAGTGGGACATTTACGGGCTGCTTATGTTATGTTATGCTTATGTATGATATAATGTTAAAGTTCGTACCTGTTTTTCAATCCGCTCAAACAACATCATAATTGAATCCATAACGGTTGACGCCAAGTGCGTATCTTGAGGTTTTGTGTAACTCCTCCATCTACAAACCTATAATAACACGTTACCTCAACCATTTTGTACTATAGCATGATTTGTAGCTAAACCAATTTGGCTCCTAATGAAGAGACGATTGAGTAGAGAATATTGATCACTACGTGTTGATAAAAATATATTGGACAGAATTTTATCTAAATGATGCCGAAAGCACTTAATAATAGTCGTCCTTGTCTGAATTCGAACCTACGATCTTAAATTATGGTACAATTCTTTCATAAATAATAGGCACGGACAATTGGGCTGTCTCAACAGGCAGTAACAGCACATTCACCCTTCAAACCGGAACACAATAATACTAAGTAGTGCTATTTGGTGGTAGAATATGTGATGAGGAGGTGGTACCTACCCAAACCGGCATACACAAAGCTCGAGGAGTTCGATCAACGGAATTTAGTAGACATTTAATATGAATATAATGATTACGAATCGCCTTTACCTCAGCAAAAACCAGCTTGACAAATATAGGCAATGAACATTGTCCAATAGCATTGGAGACCAGACGCCATTGGTAGTTAGACAGATCTCTTGCAGCTGACGCCATCCACAATCTACAATTAATATAAATGATGAAGTGGTGTTTTATTGTTGAAAAATAAGTATTAAGACATAATTTTACGTCAATAATTATTAAGAAAATAGTTTCTTACATTACACAATTACATTTATTTTGATGCATTAATCTAGCCTAGATCTCTGCTGAATAAAAACTGGTATCGTGAAAATATTATAAAGAAATGTCTATATTCGAAATTAAATAATAATAAAATATATAGTCCATTATATATGTGTATGTATATCCGTCAAAGGATACTAAAACTAATAGATCAAACTCGATTAACGAATGTTTTCGTCTATTCAATTATTCAACGTTTTATTCAAAGAGTTAGTTAAAAACTTTGACAGCTTCTTTTATTAATAATAAATGGCAAAATTATTTCTATCGTCCATCTTTCTTAAATTGAAAGTATTTATTATATTATTATATCATAAACATTTTACACCTTTTAATTTATTAAAATTGAGATTGTCTCAAGCTCTTACGGTTGTCTGGAGGCGATCGTTACTTACCGAATATATGCATCTTGAATCGCTTTATCATAATAATATGGAAATTAATGGCGTTTGTAAAATAATAATTGAGTTATATCAAATACTCCTCTTATTTTTATACGTCTTGGTGTATTCTTTAAACAAATCATTAAAAGTTTTTAACTTGTCACGCAGCTTCTCAAAATGTCATGCTTACTTCAAAACTTGCATCGCGAGATCCTCTCCCAAGGCTTTGACTTCTAGGAAATTCTCTTCTGAATCAATCATTCGCCGCAACACGTCATATTCTTTCGATACTTCTGGATTTGCTTCTTCACATGCACACGTTACAATAATCTGTAATAAAATATGATTTTTATGGCATAGGTTAACGAACAGGTAAATAGGCTATCTGTTAAGTGGCCAAGCCTGGCCATAAATATTGGCTTCATATAAAATTATAGCAATTTCTTAGATAAACAACGTGCTACCAATCTTGGGGAATGAGATACTATACCCCTGTGCCTTTAGTTGCCCTGAGTTAGTTACACTGGCTCACTCAACCCCAAAACCGAAACACAATATTACACTAATGGCAGTACAATATATTATGAGTGGGTAGGACCATGACCAAGTATTATTAACACGCTTATATTAGCTTCACTTGTAACTATGTACGTAAGAAAATCTTAGAATCTTAATTTGACCCATTTCCCGGTCTTCGATTAGGATGCAATTTTGCACTTGACTAGCTTGGCGGCCTCCCCAAGATGGCGGACTGGCTGTTTGAAATCCACCCCCATGATATGGATATCAAATGAAAGGATTTGCTGTCAGGAATACGAAAAAAATAGTCACGTGACTTAAATCCAATATTGCAGACGTCCAAGATGGCGGATTGGCTATTTGAAATGCACCCCCATGATATGGGTATTTAATGAAAGGGTTTGCTTTTGTAATTGTTAGTGCGTGCAAAAGCGTGTTTTTTAAATTTTTTTTTTTTTAAGTAAAACAATTTCGGTTTAAAATCAATAAATGTATGTAAGCATACGTTGATTATTATTAAAATAGTTATTTATTATTTTGTAATATTTTTATTGCTAATTTAATTGTAAAATTTTTACAAAGTATGGAATATATACATTCATTATTTTAATGCAGAATTATCAAACTTCAATGTTACTTCTTCAGGTGATGGATAACTCTCTGATTAACGAATTATCTATTGTTAAAGTTAGAATCGGAGTCGATATTTGTTCGAATAAAGCTTTTTTTATAATCTTATATATTAATAGCGTAAGCCGATTTTGTGATCAGTGATTTTGGGACGATAGCTGCACATCATTTGTTATGGTCTCATTTTGAAGACCTCCAGCCGTAGATGTGCAGAAAAATAAAGAGGATTCCTGGTTGCAATTTATTCAATTGTTACGATTTAATAAATATTTTTAGAGAGTGGAAATAAGTTACTGGCCGGCTAGAGAGCGGTACTACGACTTACGGTATAAAAAAAAATGGCCAACGTAAACAAAATTAAAGTAAATTGTTATAAACAAACTCCAATTCAAAAATAATGTATACTATTTGATATTAAAAAAATAATTTAAAAGAGAGTTCATAATTTATCGCTCTAAATGTAGATCAGTGACTTGCCGTTTACAATGAAAAGGAATCAAAACAAAACCTGTCATAGATTTCTTAATTCCTACAAAATCTTTTGAATAAACGCGAAATTTCGCGGGATATCGATTAGTATATGTTTATAGTGTTTATAAAACACAAAGGCAAGCTGTCTGGGCGTCACAATTACATGCGTCAGTGCTCCCATGACGTCCTATGATTGCGTCTAAATAAACTTGAGATGATAACATTTATGTATTCCATGAATAAAATACCCATTGAATTATTTAATTACGTCACCATTTTTGTAAAGTGTTATGTCCCGAGAAAAAAAAATCACCTTACAATGGGGTGGCAGTCTCGTTGGTAACCATGACACCTTGTTGTTTTCAGTACCGATACCCGTTAGCTGATCTACGGAGTCCAGGTACAAAAGGAGAGGTTGCTGTTGCGAGGCCAGAGTCAGCAGCTGCTTGAAATGTGCGGTGAGGGGAACCAGGTCATCAGGGATGCTTTCAAATGGAAGTGCGAAGTTGTAGGAGATCTAAATAAAATAATATAATTTCAATAAATTCAGTTCAATAATATATACGCTAATACTAAAATAACTTACTAAATTACTAGTATTTAGATGAATTATTATCACAACATCAATTTACTTGGTGGTAGGTACCACCCACTTATATGACACTTGGAAATTCTAAACGATCCTTACCTGTTGACAGATAGATATAAGCGTAGGCGTAAGAGCGCTGGAGTCAGGAGTCGTTCCAAGAAATCTAATAATGTTCGTAGGACGAACTTCTGCGAACCAAGTATCTAAGGACATCGCTGAACTCTTCGCGAGAAGACTTGTCTTACCACAACCACCTATAATTAAAAGATTATTGAATTCAAATATAACGCCCTGACCGAAATAGTTTACGGCGGTCAAGGTAGACCAGTTAACTACGCATAACATACTGAGATGCACAAGTTTGTGTGCAAACACAGGGTACTGTCTCTATTCCGTCGCTCATAATCAGATGGGATTGTAAATCCGACACAATTGAAAATAGTTCAAGCATAGAACCGACTTTAAGTGTTTTTCGAGGAACGGGAGTATACACACTTCCAACTTCCAGATTTCGGGCATTTACTAAGATATTATAAATATATTACTAACTGACATGACTGTATTTTTATATGTTGAAAAAGAGTAACTACTGAGTCTCTTGCCGGTTCTTCTCGGTAGAATCTACATTCCGAACCGGTGGTAGCTTTACTTTAATTACTTTGTTAAATGACGATTCAAAAGTGCTTGTAAAAGCCTACTTGAATAAAGTATATTTTTATTTGATTTGATTTAGAAACCCAATAAGTTTTAACAATCTGACCTGGGGCTTCTCTCCTCAGACTCAGATCCTCGAGATGTCTGGCGTAATATTAAGCCATCAGAGCAATGAAATTCAAATATACAGTACATACAGATGTCCTGTCCAAAATTTTTCTAATAGTTCCAAAATAAATTGCGAAATTCACAGCTGATAGTAAATGGTTATTAATGTTAGTAATTAGAGAAGCATTAAAGATATTATCAGACAAAATACGACCTTCTCCATACAGCACGAGTGGTTTATCCGAACTGTTTGTCATGTAGTTCTCGATAAAGTTTAGGTCGTCTTCTCGCCCATGGAAAACTTTAACTGAATTGTTACAAGCGTGGAGATGCTGCAGTATTTCTGTTACTATCTGCCCTTGAGCGCTGCTGTCTTCCTTGCGCATTGCTCTAGAATTTTATACCAAGAATATACGTTTAGAACCACATATTCTCTACTTAAACATGAAAACGATTACGTTATCTTTTTTTCTCCAATTATTTGTCAACGTTTATAGCAATCATTTATCGAACAATGTGTAATATTATTCTAACTAGGCAATAACAAATATCAAAAGATTTACGACTTAAAATGTTTTGATTTTGTAGATCTGAAAAACCACTCTTAATATGAGCAATATAATTATTTATTATGAACAGGAATTTAAAGCACAATTTTCTATATACCTTAACTCGAACCAGAAAACTAATCAACTAAAGTTATAATTGTTTAAAATAATAAAAATGCGCCACCTATCAACGAGTTTGATGATATTCTTATAGAAATGCGATATGAAATGGTTGAGATATTCGCCGTGAGTCTCATTGTCCAAGCCATCGCGTCCAATCCACTCAACAGTATATCTGTTAACAAAAAGGTGTTATTGAATTATGATTAACTCACTATCCAGTATCTGTATCAGCCTGATGTTCCACTACTGTTCAAGAAGTGTTTGGCAAAATAATAATTGTTACATTTTTGTCATGATATTTTTCGTGACCGTTTAACTGGGGTTAGTTGTTAACTCAATTGTGCCCAGGACTGACTTGGTTTAACGTATTTTTTAAGGATTTATGTAAATATCACCTGATCAAGGGTTATTGGCATTAGACATGGTTTATAATTCGATATATTATATTAATGAATAAAAAAGCATACAGGTATATTATACAAGATTATATAGACGATAAAAAAGCGTGGAGGTGGTGATTTTTCTTGGTTCTTCTCGGTAGAACCTAATTAAACTAGTTCCAAAAGTATTTAAGCTTCCAAGCGGTATACAGTATTATTAAAATTATGACTAGACAGCCGACAACCACCATTGTTTATATTTCTGTTTTAGTTTTAGGTTGAGTTCGTCTATATAATTGCAATTACAAGGAACATAAAACTTCTCAAAGTTGTACCCAAATTTGACTCCTTACATCGCCAACCATGTAAGGTTAATAACGGTTAATTTACTTTTAGTGCCAATGCCAATAACTTATGTAACTCTCGTTCCTTCTTATTTAACAAAAATAAATTGGTGAAGTTTCAAGTGAATTCAAATCTTTTCATAAACAATGCGTTCGGTTACAGCGAACAGAAAGTTTTAAGGAACAATGACCCCAATGTAACAATCGCTCAGAATCAAGTCGTAACTAAAGCCTTATAAAAGTTTAGAGAGATTTATATAACGTTACAAACACAAATGTCTTTGGTACTCTTAAAACAATTATGATATGGCTTCTCATGACGAAATGCGATTGATCAATAACTTGGGAAGCCAAACACCAGACTTACAATTTGGACAAATTGTAATTTTGTTGCTTGTAGATTTACAAATCTATAGAAATTAAATCAAAGGTTCGGTTCGTTTGAAAATAATCAAGTACAAGAATATAATATCATATATAATAATGGACGTTGTTACACCGTTACCGTTTTATCAATTACTACAAAAATTGGTACATATATTTATTTTTGCATTATGATTTTTTTATGTTATCAACTTTATAAGTCGTCGCATGGTGTTGCTGTAGCCCAACATTTTGTACCGTTCAATATAATATTTATATTGAATGCCATGATAATTAACACGTATAAAAAGAGGCAGGACAACGTCGACCAGTCTAATAATAAATGATATTCTAGAAGGAATGCTTTTTGATGCAGAACTTGATTCTAAATAATATTACTAAATTTATTAAATGCTTAAAAATAGAAAAAATAAAAATTATTATAATTAAATTAAATTATTTTTTTTTTTTTTTAAAAAGCGTTCCTGAACCAATGTTCAAATGTTTATGTTTCAACTTCAACTTGCTTTTTTTTTTTTATATATATTTATGCGGAATATTATTCGTACATATTTATTTTTTATTTATTTAATATTGGACAGCATCACATACATTACTCTGATCCCAATGTAAGTAGCGAAAGCACTTGTGTTATGGAAATCAGAAGTAACGACGGTACAAACACCCAGACCCAAGACAACATAGAAAACTAATGAACTTTTTCTACATCGACTCGGCCGGGAATCGAACCCGGGACCTCGGAGTGGCGTACCCATGAAAACCGGTGTACACACTACTCGACCACGGAGGTCGTCAAAATGTTATCGTATAGATCCCACAAATATATCTTTCTATAACTTCCAAATTAGCATTTTATGACTTTTTGGATTGGTTTACATGATACCACCCATCCATACTTCCACCAAACAGCAATACTATTAATATTGTTGTGTACCGATTTAAAGGGAAGCTTAGTGTACAGGGAACGTAGCATCTTGGTTCCCAAGGTCCCCAACCTTGGCAATGTTAAGCAAGTTTCATATTTTTACCATGTCAGTCTAAGATTGGTGGTGACCACTTGCCATCGGCTGGTAAATTTTTTAGTCTTACTTACTTTATTATAATAAAAAATATCAAACAGTCATTTCAAAAGAGCGAATTTAATAGATTACTCACTTTTGTATATTCGTCGTTTCAATTTTATTCGGTAACCTAACGTCTCTCAGATCAGCCAAGAGCTTTGAGGCCTCTGCGTCCAAGCTTCTGTTGAGGATGTCAACGAAGTTACTAGCCTTCTTCAGGTTCTGAAGGTTGATGTTATTGATGTAGCGGACGTAAGCCAGACAATGGTTCTTTGTATTCTTGACATTTAGAACGCCATTGATAACTTCCCTCTCAGTTACTGGAATGAATTTTTATATTAATAAATATATACTAAAATTAACAATACGATTGTTATAAATTATGTAATTACTAGAAGATTTTGTAAACAGATATTTTTGAAGATTCTTGAGAGCTCAGAATAGGTGATGGTAGCTGATAGTATCAGATGCTAGCAGATGGTATGATTGATTAAGATTCGACAGCTACCACCATTTACATAGTTGATAGATTGAGATAGAGGAGGACAGATATTAATTAATAATAGTCTATGCTTTTTTTATTGCTAAAATACATCAAGTTCAAAGATAAATTGCCCAATCCGCATTCTTGCATCATGGTGGAATAATCTCCAAAAACCATTTACAAGATACAAAACAAGATACCCTAGCCCAGCAAAAGGAAAATAACAGGCTGTAACTTTATACCATAAATAAATCATTATTTGAAAATGCAATTGAATAGAAGAGTAATTTAAACTTTATTAGAATAAGAATTAGTTTAATGAATTCAAAGTCGTATTATTGACTGATTCCTGCTTTTGAATGGATTAATTTAAATTTATAATTCGAAAAGACGAAACGCAGATACGAAAACCCAAACTTTATTAGAAGAGGTAATTTACCTGACATGAAATAATTGTGCATAGTGTCCTTATCGATTTTGCCCGCGTTGTAAAGTTGTAACGAAGATTTGCGAAATAATTTCTGCATCTTGGTCAATGTGTCCCACCATATTGCTTGATCCTCCGCTTGGAGTTTTGGAACTCTCTAAAAATGAAAAATAAGCCTCGTTGGAGATCTAATTTTGAGGTTATTGATCTAGTCTTGTTGGTACATAGGCATTTCTGTTGTAACGTGTAACGTAAAATCGAGTTTTTTAAAACACGACTCAAAGTCACTTCTATCTCAATTGTCATTGGTCAACGACAGCTGATGACGCAATGTGCGACGAATGAGCTTTCAATATTAAGTCAGATTAGTAAAAATTGTCTTTAACTAACATTTTTAAAACTTGAAGTTATTCAAATTTATCACGGTAATAGATTATTGTATAAATCTCGTTAAATAAACTTTTCCACACCAAAGAAAACCTATGGCCGTCAGTAACTGTTCCTCTATAGATTCGAAATCGATTTGGATGTGTCAATCCTTTTGCTAAGAAACTATTTATTCCACTGTCAAACGATAATTTGCATTACCGTGAGGCTTTTAAACTAAATAAAGAACCAACGAAAACAAAGTCAGGTTTATACAAATTTAAAGAATCTCTCTGAACTCCATTAATTTGGAAAACCTTCAATACTTAAGGAACATTGAATAAAGTTTGATTTAAACTTCTTCTTGTTCCAAGTAAGTTAACTGTTAACTTTATCAATTGCTCACTGAATGCCTGATTTATTTATACACAGGATTCTATTTAATTAGAACTTTATCTCGCAAGTAAATTCCCTACGATTTCTGGTTATTTCATGAATTATATTGTTTTGTTTTATTATTTCTTAAACTTATCTGAATAATATAATAATAGACTTATTTATTTATGTTATTATTCAGTAATTAATATTAAATTACATAGTAAAAATGAATGCCTTTAACTTTTGAAGCGTATAAATGATAATACAATAAGTTTTAGTCTGAAATTAAACATTCCCAAGAATTACAATTCATGATTACCTCTGTACAACTACAATAGTTACCTAACCATAACTTACCTTATTATTGAAATTGACAAGTATAGATGATATGGGTTGCAATACTGATACAGGGGGTACTGCATTTGAATCCTTCTTGTACCAAGTATCCAATAGGATAACGTCAACACCGCCAGCTGCTAATTCATCTCTAAGCATTTGTAGTTCTGAAGATAATACGTATGTCGGTATTGGTCTGGAAATTATGGAATGTTTTTATAAATCTTTTTCTTATAATAGGAATACGGTGGCAAGTGGACGCACTGTTGGTTAGTTCATTGTGTGTGTGATTCTGTTGCGGCTACGCCTATCCAATTGAAATAAAAAAAAGTTTTTTTTTTTTGGAGAAAGGGCTTAGATCTATTCCACTACACTGCTCTACTGCGAGTTCGTTGTAAATGTTCGTTATAAATGTGGCAGATCTTCAATCGTCACATGGAAGTTTCGTGATGTTTCCCTTCACTACCTTGCCCGAGTTAAATTTCAATCACTAACATTATATTAATATCATACGGAAGTTTAAATAAAGCTCTTTATCTTTGCAATTAAGCTGTCTATTAAGCTGCCAATCGTGAAAAGTTTTAATGCTTAAAGCTTAAATCCCGTCCGTAACTTAAACTTTGCCATCAATGCATATTCATTGCGGATTGACACACTTAATAATATTTATACAGATATACTGTACTATGAGACGATTATTTTTTAAGCAAACTACTATGAGAAATTGGTGATTTTTATTGTTGATCAGCAGGAGAATCTTTCTACCTGGCGTAGGTCAAGCTAGGTAAGGGTAACGAGTTTGCCCTCCTTAACCAGACGATTCCTTAACACTTTGATTGCCAAAGCTAAATTTGGAATTTTCTGTTAGTGGCCCATACCTTTTTTTTTAATCAATTAATTCTTAAGTACAGCAACTACTATTTGTGGGTGTGTTTATGGTTTTAGTATAAATATATTATATTTTACATAATATAGCTATATATCACGCGACGTCGCGTGATGGGCCATGTGCAAAGTACATTCGCGTCGCGTTATGGGATATCTCAGCAAATTTAGGGGAATTATGAGTTCAAATGTAATACAAATGAAACCATTTTTAGTATTAATTATTTTTATTTGAATTATATAACACAAAAAATAAGAAAATATCAAAGAAACATGGAAAATAAAAAATCTTCTAAGCATTTTGGACACCAAAGTCTATGCAGCAGCTTTAGCAAATAACTTCTATAATAAATTACTATTTACTAGGATAACAATTAGGAACATATTTTCTTATCAGTCTTAGTAAACAAATCAGATCTCAAGGTTTATAAAAAAATATTTGGTAAATTAGTTTTTGGTACAAGTAACAAAAGGCCCAGAAATGTTTTGAACTCTTCAACTGTCAAATCTTTCCATCTTGAAGTACGTGCATGACGATGTTCACTGGAACTTTTCATACGTTCGGCGTATCTGTTTGTGCACTCTACGATCATTCTCAAATATTCTTCATGGAAAAAGAGACAAAAGTAATCTATTGGTTGAGATGGCGGTTCTATATGCAGCTTTGACTCTCGAACGAATGGTATTTGCTTCATGGACGAACAAGAAGTACTCCAGTGTGAAGTTGAGCCTTCGATGGCAGGTTCAGGAGACTCATGTGGCAGAGCTGACTCTTCAATCGTTTCATTTAAGCCCTCCCTTTCTGTAGACAAAACTCGAACTTCACCAAAGGGCGACTGAACTCCTTCTTCATCTTCATCCGACTCCAGGGTTGAGCTGCCTTCATCATCATCACCCAATAAAAAATCTTCGTCTTCATCACTTCCCATAAAATCATCATCATCGGAGTTTTCTAAAGCGTTGAGAATATCCGCTTCTTGCAATAAAACACGTTTAGATTGCACTCGCGAAGGTATCTCATTTGGTCGTTTTGTAGCCCTAGAGGTACCAGGTTGATAATCACTCATTATAAATATTAATTTATTATAAATATTATAAAATTTTAATACAAAAAAACGTAAAATTTGTTCAAAAGCGACTAAAAGCAATCAAGAAAGCCGTCCGCACGAGCGGCGACACTTAAGCGTACTAACCAATTACGTAACACTAAAACAATCGCATGATTCTCATGGCCACGCCCACTTTACAATAGCTCAGTTCTTTCTCTAGTGGCCCATAACAAACACATTTGCGATAACGCTCCGGCCCATGCAATACACTGCATACAAAACTCTACGGACACTTCACGCGACGTCGCGTGAGGGGCCACATCGAAGAGTATTGGGAACACGCGACGTCGCGCGATTGGCAATTAACGTGTTAATACTAGCCTCAGTTACCATGTCAGTTATTTTGACCAATAAGACCAGGATCATCTTCAACATCGTAAGATTTTTGTCATAAGTTTAGTCAAGGCCAGTGGTATTATTGACCACTAGACTTGTTTTAAGTTCCTATTTGTTTGAATAGATGGCGCTGCATGTTAGTTTAATTACAACCATGAGTTTTCTTATGGTATTATGTAATACGTGTGATAATTCAAAATGGTTTAATTTCGTCATTTTTTTAAATCTCTTTTAGAGTATCGTCTGATAGAGATCATCATAATAAATGTAAGGAATTAAAAATAAAAAAAAAGCTTTTAAAATATATTTCTTCTCAGCAAATTAATTTAAGTATAAAATATTATTTCTTTACTTCAATTTAAGATTAATGAAAAAAGCAGATACAGATTATCAATTATTTCGATCTGATTTCGAGCCCCGAACTTCGTCTAAGAGTCACGTATTTTATCCAATAAATATCATTGAATAACACGCAAAATTTGTCCTAGAACTAAGTTATAACAAATACTTGCCGGTATCCATATTTCTGTCCTAGAAATACGACAAAATTTGGTCCCATAGATAAACGCTGACAGTTCTTAATCTCCCGCATGCACAGCTCTGTGGTCATGTGGTCATCCGTTGCTTCATCCCTTACCCCCCACCGCATGTCTACTACCTAAAATGACGTCATGATATAGTACATTTATATTTATATTATAAAGGAGTAAATTTGTTAAAACTCGTATTTTTATTGGACGGACCTTTTAATATTTTTTTATAGCACTTGATAACATAAGGGAAAACTTTGTTTTAAAGAATCTATGGGTAGTTGTTCAAAAAGAGTTACATGGTTGTGTAAAATTTTATTATTATAAAAAATAATTGGCGTCTTAAGCACGAATTCTTTTAAATATTCGGAACTAATGAACCAATTCTGAAAAAAAATTGCTGTGAATTGATTAATTCTCCTAATATTAGGAGCTCCTGCTATAGCTTTCCCACGTATAAATAATATAAGATTTTGAATTTTATCCCCGTCACTAATATTATTAATTTCTAGTAGAATTGTTGAAAATGGAACTGGAACAGGATGAACAGTTTACCCCCCCACTTTCATCTAATATTGCACATAGAGGATCATCAGTAGATTTGTCATTTTTTTCCTTACATTAAGCTGGTATTTCATCAATTTTAGGAGCAAGAATTTTATTAGAAATTTCTTTAGAAATATTTGTTCTTGAGTGCTATAGGGTATTTACCTTTATTATACTCTCTTAAATTTACTTCTCATTATTAATTTTAAAAAATGACAAACAGTAGCGAATCGCTAGTTTTAAATATATTCGATTATAATTTTATTTGGTAATTATTAATGATAATGCTTTACTAAATTTGCTAAATTCACTTTTTCCAATCAGACTTTAATGTTGTAAGCGGATTTTTTTTCATTCAAAGTGATGTATGTATTATTGTAAGTAAATAAATAAACATCGGTTTTGCATCGTATAAGCATATTATTTTAATTTTTATTGCATAACAAACTTATACTTAACACGATTAGAAGATATGGAAGTTCTGAATGAATTTACAGCCTGTGTAACTTGAGATAATGTAAGGATTTTAACAATATTCCTAATTCAAATCTATTCAGGCATTTACGGGGTATGGTGGAGTAAATAAAAATACATACATGAACCCTGAAAACGTTACAGTCCTTTTTAGGGCAGTCGTTTAAATTATTAAGAAACGAGTTACATTTGTTTTCTTAAATCGAATAAACTGTGACAATAAACACTCCTTTATAATGTAATATACATAACAAAGTAACATAATAACATTAACAATTATTATTCATTATCATCTGGTCCAGTGGTTAGAACAGGTAAAAACAGTTTTCAGCTTAAACAGTTATCATGAGTTCAATCCCGGGCAAACACTATTAAATTTTCGTGTGCTTAATTCATGTCTATGATTCTACACGTGTTCCGCACTAAAGGAAAAACCTGCATGTGTCAGAATAAATTCCCAAAATCCTCCCCAAAAAGAATAAGTACTTGAACAAGCAATGGTACATTTGTATGCTGTTATATTATTTAAATATTTTTTAAGATAAAACTCGCCGCAGACTACGATCTTGAAATGACAAAAAGTTGAATTCGTACTTATAATTTATCTTGTGTATTGTTTAAGGTTTTAACGGTGAGTAATTACTTCCCTTTTGGTTACCATACACATCCTCAAAATAGGAGAAGAATTTGAAATCTTTTTCTTATTTGCGAGGCGGTAATGATATTTTCTTTAAACAATATAGGTCGCCGGACGGGGCATATATACCACTAGATGGTAAGTAGTTACCAACGTCCACAGATATTAGCACTATAAGAAGTATAAACAACTCCTTACATCGCCAGCACACCACCAACCTTGGAAACTAAGATGTGCCTTATCCTTGTCACGTAACTCACTCATCCTTGAAACCAGAATACAGCATACTCTATTGCCGTTTGGCGGTATTTGATGAGTTGGTCGTATCTACCCATACAGCACAAAGTCCTACCAAGTGAGTTAGTATCCTTCACACAATACGAATATATTTCGGTGGTAAAATTATTGGTGACGTAATAGATTAGCTCGTACCGATGCAGTATTGTTTAGGGACATAAACAGATGAGCGTAATTCATGTAAAGCCTACTAATAACTCAGCTATATTGTGCACTACTATGAGTTTATGATGAATACAATACTACTACTGTTAACCACTGATATCCACTTTAATTTGACTTCTTAAATTCCGATAACAGTTTCGTCGACGTTCAAAACACATTTTTTTCGCAAATTCATAGTGAATATCACAAATTAATCAAGCTCTCGACCAATGATATCGCTTCAAATTTCTGTCAAATGTTGTTTATTAGGCATTTCTCCTATTACGGTTTGAATGGAGTTTATATCATTAGTCATGCTTAAATAACATTGGCTTAGTATAAACAGTTCTTATTCGTTGTTAAATTATACGAACTGTGTTTTCTATTACAATTCCGAACTATTCTTAATCAGAGCCGAGTATGGGTCTTGTAAACATATAGAGGTTTTGCTACAGTGAAAGCTGCAGCGAAGCGATATTTGAGTAATTTACACTGATCAAATTCAAAATGGGCTGGATTTTTCGTTTTGAATGCCGTATAAGCCCTTAAAGTTACATGCTTAAATACCATGATCTTAATTCTCGTGGTTGGTGGTGCATTGGTTGGTGGTGCGTTGTATGGAGTGGTTAATATGTCTATTGAATGTGGTGACCACTTGACATAAGGCGACGCATATGACTGTATTTCCATATTTAATATCTATACTAAAATTATTAAAGGGTAAGTAACTCTGTCTGTCTGTTTGTTGCTCTTCCACGGCTAAAACATTGAACCGAATTTGAAAGCAAGCTTGGACTCTAAAGACATAAGTTACTGCTTATGAGTAACACCTGCAACTAATTTTTAAATGCGAGCGAAGCCGCGGTCCAGAAAATATATCTGTTAAAAATACATAGAAAGATTATTAAATAAAATGCGTCAATTTGTAAGGCGTTAAAATAAATAACCTGAATTATTAGTTAGTAAAACCATAGACAGTAAATAATAGGTTTTGGTGGTAGAGCTTTGTGCAAGTCCGTCTGAGTAGTTAAAACCACATCACTTATTAAAGTGCGTGCTACTCACACAGATGTAAAACATTGTACACCAAAAACGTCTGTGTGTGTATTTTTAATAGCATTTTTAATGAAGTATGACTTTGACATTACAATGTGTCAATCCAATTTAAATTTGTATTTTAAATAATAATGAATGCCATAACTTTAAGTAAAAGTACAATAAGTTTACGTTTTATGATTGTATTAAGTTTGTTGCTAGTGCTACCAATAAATAAATCAAGTAATTGAATGACTTATACAAGAAACGATATTAATTTTAACAATGATATAATATCGCTCGTAACTCGCTTCTGCACTGCGAACATCTGTTTCACATCCCTTACAAAAACCAACAATTCTTAGTTGCAGGTTTATTTCTGTCGACGGAAGCTTGCCCACGTGTTATATTCAACGTACTATTCAAACTCGGCTATGAAACTTGTTAACAAATTCCTCCTGTACTCAGACATTACGTAAATAGCATCTTTCAACACAATATAAAGTACAAATGTTAAACATTTTTTTTTAAATCTGGATTACATTGTAAGTATTAAACTTTCAAATTTTTTTGCAGTGTCCCCTGTGAGACGGGAAGGGGAGAGTGTTAGGTAACACGTCGTCTTCTCATTACCCCTGACACCAGTATGCCATGAACAGTTAATATTATTTGAAAATGAACGAAACTTCTAAATAATATTAATAAGTTAGCGTAATCATTTCAAGGTCAGATTTAAATGCAACGATTTTCTAAGTAACGTATGATCGGAATATGCATGACGCTTTTTTTAACAGAATAGAGCGAATGGTGAACTAGGAAGATTAGGGAACCTGTGTCGTAAATACTATAAACAAACATAACTATAATTATATAGTACGATATATTATATTAATAGCTTACTGAACATAAATCTCAAAGTTAGAAAACATGTTTGAATTTGTTCTTCTGTCCTATGAGACTCTTGTAAACATTTTCAGAATACACTGTGTATAAATTTTGCAGGTCTATCAAGAGTGGTACTTGCTCGTTGGGCTTTGTTCAGACCTGTCTAAGTAGATACCCACTCATCAGATATTCTATCGCCAAATAGCAATACTTAGTATCATCATATATGGTTTGAAGGGTGAACCAGTGTAACTACAGGCGCAATGGACATAACATCTTAGTTCCCACGGTTGGTGGCGCATTGGCGAATTAAGGTATGGTTAATATTACTTACACCCCCAATGTAATGTTGGGCAGTGGTGACCACTTGCCATCATATGGCCAATTTGCCAGTGCTCCAATCTTTTTAACAATCAATGTAACAACACGAATTACATTCAACAGTAACTGCAGCCTGTATATTTCCCACTACTAGGCTAAGTCCTCCTATCGCTTTCAGGAGAAGGTTAGGAGCTTATTCCACAACGCTGCTCCAATGCGTGTTGGTGGATACATAATGTGGCAGAATTTCGTTGAAAGTAGACATATGTAGGTTTCCTCATGATGTTTTTCTTCACCACCGAGCACGAGATGAATTATAAACACAAATTAAGCACCAGAAAATTCAGTGCTGCTTGCCTGGGTTTGAACCCGTAATCATCGGTTATATATGCACGCGTTCTAACCACTGAGCCATTCGACTCGGCGCGGAAAATTATATTCAATTAAGATTTATTATAACAATTGTTAGAAAAAAATATATGTACATCTCAAGTCGATGTAAAATTACTTAGCAGATTAATCTATGTATGAATAGACCAGACATTATACATTTTTTCTCTGTTGGGATTGGCAAGCTAACCCAACCCCTGACCCCCACTCCCACCCCCTCACACACGGGCGAGGCCGCGGTCGGAAGCTAGTAATTATATACACGAGAAACCCTAAAATAAAATTCAAAACGAGGTCTCGTGATGTAATATATTTTATATTACAACCATGATTGATGGAACCTTCCAAGTAATACGTTTTGCTTTCATCATTTTCTATGGGAAACATTTAAAGGATTAATGGCGTTATGGGATTCCGAAAAACGTCCTTTGTTCGTTCCGTATAACGGCTTTAAAATCTCTTTGCATTTACTTGGAAAAATCTCCGGATTTGGAGGGGGATTATTAGAAGAGACAAATCAAAGAAAATTTAAGGACAGGCTCGTATCTGTGATATGATAATATTAATTATTTTGGATAGATAGTTTGAGAGATTTCGTTTACTCAGTCTTTAAATATGGTTAACGCTTTTAGGGTTCCGTAAAGTAAAAGTAACAGCTTGTAAATATCTCAGAGAATATTTTGAGCTTATTCCACCATGATATTCCAATGAGGATTTAGAGTTCCTGTGTTTCATCCGACACTGATTTCCTCACGATGATTTTTCTCACTACCAATGTTCGATTACGATTCACCACTGGATCATCTCGGTTCTTCTAGGGTTCCGTACTCAAAGTTTATTATTATTTATTACTAACGTATTCCTGTCAGTCACCAGGATGTTCATTTAATAGCTAGTCAGTTCAGTAGGTATAATATGGGATGAGAGACCTATTTAGTAAGTTCTAAAAAATATATATGTTTATGTCTATAATATAATCCTTGGCAGACGCTATCTGCTATGTGATGTCGTCCAGCCTGTTTCGGTCACTGAGGAAAATTTCATGGATGATCAGTCAAATACGCCGGACATATTCTAATGCATATATGTGTGCGCCAACACAATTGCGTTCTCTATTCCGTCCTTCTCATAGTCCAATGGGTTGAAAAATGCAAAACAATCGGATTAAGTTTTTTTTTATATCATTAGCGGCAAACGAGCAGGAGGCTCACCTGATGGAAAGTGACTACTAAAGGTTACCAAGTCGTATCGGTTTGGAAAAACCGCCGGCGAAAGCTGGTGGAACCAGAGTGGTTGTGCGAGGCAGAAAATGTCTCAAAAATCGCGCTGTTTTGGATTTTCGGACATCTAGTTCAGGAGCAAAACCAATGGCTTTACGTGTTTTCCGCGGTACGGGGGTGTTCACACTTCCAACTTCCAAACTTCGGCGGTTGCTGAGAATTTTTCGACGGAAAGATTCAATACCTTTTTCAAACCCAGAACCTCGAGATCTGTGAACTCCAATCTTTCAGACATGTAAGATATATACTAAAATCTGCATGTTCTGGTGTAAGTTTTATGTATATAGGACATGGGTTAAGTACATTTTTCAGTTGGAGAATGAAAACAAAAACAGCCTCCTTTTTGTTAATATTGATCAAGAAATAAAAATCATTATGTGTGTACTAAACTTTAATATTCAATAATATCATATTGACGTCTTACGTTCCTATAATGAGCGTCTCCTTAAGGGGGATTTCGAAACTGGAAAACGGATGACATAAATTTTTATAGTATCGGATGAGATAATAATCGTCGACTACGAAGAAAAACCGATACATTTATAAAAACAAATACTTCTTAGTATGTGACGTAACTTTTTATAAGTCTATTTTTTATTTGTGTCAATACCGCAGTGGCTTAGTCGTTCGATCCTAATCTCTTGGGCTATTGTCGTCCCTTTTCCTACCACAAGTATGAATTCCTTAAAACGGGGCACTACTATTAAACGTTAAAAATATTTTTAGGCAATTTTCTCCGTTAATCAAAGATTTAATTTTTTTTTATTAACAAAATTGTCCTCCCTTCGAATCAATTTATGTACGTATGTATCCTTGTAAGACATTTTTTGAATCAAGCAATGCCAATGGAAGTCATTACAGAATTACAATTGTTCCTATTTGTGTATTTTTTATTAAATAGTTAGGCACTAGCCCCAGCGGGGCAAGATCGACTGCGACTTTTACATTGCTAGGTGACCCATAAACTATGACGCTATCGACGCTTAAACTTTAATAAGTAAAAAGTAATATTCTATAGACGCTACTTTAGTGTGGATTTTCTTACATAATTTTCAGACATCTCCGAACACGAAATATTTTTTAAGCACATGAAAGACAAATCGTGATGCTTTGGTTAATATTCAAGTGTCAATTACGGGGCAGGGGCACATTTGGTTTTTTATTAATGAAACAGTTTGAAAAGACCTATTTAAGATTGCACATAACTTCCTTCTTATTCCTTTCGCTATTTACTATTCTCAGTGTATGCCACGGTCGCCATGGAAGTACTTAGTGGCCACGACTTCCGACTTAATCGATGAATATAATTATAGCATTAGTTAAGTAACATATTTATAAAATTTATAATCCTGCCTCGTTAATCAACCTGTCTATTGGTGGAAACGAAATGAAAATTATTACAGTAGCTTCAAAGCTCGAACACTTATATATGTATATAAACGCGATGGGGGCTTTAAGAAACATTATGTAAAATCGCTTCATATGTAATTTATGTATGTAAAGGTAATTTAATGCATTAGCATTTAGCATTAGCAGCCTGTAAATTTCCCAGTGCTGGGCTAAAGGCTTCCTCTCCCTTGAGGAGAAGGTTTGGAGCATATTCCACCACGCTGCTCCAATGCGGGTTGGTGGAATACACATGTGGCAGAATTTCGTTGAAATTAGACACATGCAAGTTTCCTCACGATGTTTTCCTTCACCGCCGAGCACGAGATGAATTATAAACACAAATTAGGCACATGAAAATTCAGTGGTGCCTGCCTAGGTTTGAACCCGAAATCATCGGTTAAGATGAACGCGTTCTAACCACTGGGCCATCTCGGCTCTAATAATTTAATGAATGATCACATAATTTTTTTTTATTGTTTCAGAATATATCTGAGTAGTTACAAATTAATAATTGTCTTTTATTTTTTTGTATTAACTAGTCGAATTAAATAAAATTTAAAATAAAACATGTTACGTAGATAACACAAAGTGTATAGATATAGAGCTGCAAGTCCTGAGGTCTTAGTTACAAACTCCAGATCGGGTTGATAAAAAAATATTGGAATGCTTAGTCGAAAAATTCTCAGTAGCAGCCCAGAATTTAGAAGTTAGAAGTACAGCCGTTGACCCTGCACCTGAACTCCAGTCGTGCCGGAGTTGCCGTCTCCTCGGATTATGAGGGAATAGAGAATGGACCGGTGTTACGCAAATACTTGAGCATTATATGTAAGTTTTTTGCATTGAGATTAACGGCTATCGCTGAAATATTACTAGACTATGTGATGTCCAATTTGACTGGTTACGTGTTTACGTCTAACGTTTCAATACAAAACGTTTGTAAAAAAAAATTGAAGTAAAATTCGGTTTCAATTCCGTCACGTACTGTGTACGATTTTTTTGTTCCATTTTTCATCGAGGATTGCGAGTCAACAGGATTTGGACGTACACTTTCGTTACTACAAAATGCTTTGACAATTACGCTGTACGTTCAAGTGTTGTTAGACGTTTGACAATCTACCTCACAAACATCGTCATTGTAATCAAATTATTTTATTGTAACATTCCGCTTAGAAAAACGTTTGGAGATTAGTTTACGACGCTACAAGTCGAAAGATTTTCATCCGATACATGTTTTCCTTCACCACCATTCCACTCCATGACGTTTCACGTGTGCTTGCTCTAGTTTGATTCTCAGTCATATTGAGCATCTACCAAAAATGTTAGCTTACCTGAAATTCCAATCCATGTTTCTCTCGACAATAGTCCTTTATCCTGGGATAACATTTTGCCATCAAAGTATTCCTTTCCATCGTCGTATCTAGAATCAAAGAATTTGATTATTCATTCAGGAAATGTACAAACAAGTAAGCATTATTAATCATTCTGCGTGCAGCTGTTGCTTGTAACGGCTCATCTTATTTAAGCTTATTCCAATCAAAAGAGGAATAGAAACTAACTTAGTTAATAATTAAAAAAGTGTTAATTGCTTCATCTGAAACTAGATGGCGTTAGTAGTTGATTGAATCGCGCTATCGTTATTTATTTCGAATAATATAGGTCATATTAATATTTTAATAAATGTCTATGCGTTCGAGATTTAATGTTTAATATCCCATGGCTTTGTAGTACTGAGACAGATACTAATAAAAACATTTGACAATGAATTCACGCGATACCATTGGTCGAGAGTTTGAAGAATCTATGACCGTAATTATATATGTCCTGTAATCAAGAAACAGTTCGTTCGTTCTTTATAAAATAACTAGTTCTTAAAACCGTTTCTGAAAAAACGTTCGTTTTTTTTTTCTCTTTTATCTACCAATAACTACCAAATAAAAAAAAACTGTTTTGTCTTTGCTCATATAACCAGATGATTAAATAACGTGGATTTAATTTTCAAGTTTAAATAAATTTTATTAATGTGTATTCTTATTCATATTTTATACGAAAAATTGTGTTCGAAATATAAGTTTTCATCAAGTTTCTATTTAATTTTGAAAACGAGTTATTACAAAAACAATATTTTTGTCACAATTTACTTAGATAATATTTTTTCATTCTTTATTGTACACAAGAGAAAATAAATAAATACAACATGGATACAGCCTAAATAAAAGAGGCGTACAATTTTGGCGACCTTATCGCTACATAGCGATCTTTTCCAGACAACCAACCATATTTGTACTGAAAATCGATAAATTTTTTATTTTTATATATGGCGGATTCTCGTGTACCATATTGTTTTTAAAAATAATGACGTCAGCATTGCTGTTAGTAAAACCAACTTCTTCAAATTAATCGCTTTATTTAGATAAAACTGACAATAGTGAGCTCTATCCTGTTCGGCTACTCGTCACAGAAGCCCCAACAACCACTCATATTTATAACTAAATTTTTTTACAATTACCCTACTGTTTACATGCACCGTGCTTATTCATAATAATTATAATTTAACGTAACTAATTTTAACAATAAAAGAATAATTTGACAAATAACAATAAACATAGCAATCAGTTTATGATTTTAAAACATAATGTGAAATTATTTATAACACATAAACATAAATGAACAATAGTGTTGCGCCGATATATATTTTTAAGCTTTCATTGAACTCCACCATTCAAATCAATCCGAAAATCAAATTTATTCAATAAATTTGGAATCGTAATATTATATTGAATGTATAGCCATCACCGGTTCGCAATGTAGATTCAATCGAGAACCGACAAGAAACTCGGTAGTTACTAATTCCCAACATTTCAAATATCGAATACTGCATTTCGAACTATACACCTATTGTCTCTCGACTGAAATTTTACACATCTCGGTGCTGGTGACAGTACAATCAAACGTGTGACGTCATCGGTGTCGTCATATGATTTAAAAAGTACCCTACTGGCGCCAGTCTGCCGGTCTTGGCTCTGGCCTGGCACGGTGCACTAGTTGTACACGCTATATACTTAACCTAGACACTGATAATGAATCTGTTTATCGATTGAAAAAGAGTAACTACTGAGTTTCTTGTCGATTCTTCTCGGTAGAATCTACATTCCGAAACGGTGGTAGCTTCACTTTATATAGTTTGTTAAATGACGATTCAAAAGTGCTTGTAAAAGATAAAGTATATTTTGATTTGATTTTTTTCTTAATGTAATTCTATCAACTGTTAATTTATAACCTTTTTTAATAACTACATACATATTTTTTACTACATAGATTCTTGTGAACGTATTTATTTGAATTTTCTTTTTGTATTCTATATATTGGTCTCGAAGGCTTCGTTTCATTTTTATTATTATTAAATTTAATTACACACTAACACACACATTATATATAATAGGTGTGTATGTGTGTGTAATTAAATTTTATATATATATAATGCAAATGAGAACGTTAGATTTGGTTAGCTCCTCGAGCAACGCGCTGTCTGTTCAATCGTTTTTTTTTTTTTTTTTTATTATTCGGTAGATATCGGCACATTCAAAGATTAAGACAGGTGGAGTAAATTCCCTATATATCAAAGGGAAAATTGTATTCGCTTTTGTTGCTTCTGTATAAAGATGCGCGCGCTCCATTTGTTTTAAAGTAATTACTTTTTAAATTCAAAATAATTTATTTTACATAGCCATTACACTTTTTATAGTAAAAGAAACAAGTACCTCTGGTTCGGAAAATAATTACACTAAGGTAATTGAGAAGAATATATTTCACAGTATGGTAAAATTAATTTTATTAATGACATTGACGTATTAAAAAAGAGGCGTCAACACACTATCAAGAAATCTGTATTCGCTTTTGATTTTGTATTCGCTTTTATTTCTTCACTAAAATGTTCGACGCGCTCCGCCCTTTGTTTCACAATCTCAGATAGTTCTAAAATATCGCTACAAAACGCATTTTAATAAAAATAGTTTTTAATATTACGCCTTAACGTTAGCGCAAGTTTTATTTCAGTAAAACATGAATTTATAAGGTGACAGCTCCATAAATTACGGAAGGTAGGGCAAGACTACGCTTACTTATATATGCTATATGTATGTTATGTACAAAAGCTTCGTAATAATCAACCACGTTTCGTCACGCAACTCGTGATATCAAGGTAAGTAATACTCGGAAACTCTGAAGCACTAGGTTAGATTAAAAAAATTGATCTAATAACATTAGCAAACTATGTTTATATTTTTGTGAAAATTGTATTTTATTTCTGATCTTGTTATTCGTATTGATTCTTTGGATCATTTAGATTGCAATAATAATACTTACTATGATACAATAAATTGTACTATGAGTATGACATCTTTGAAAATGTTTGTACCTTCTAAAAAATTTGGACCTTATCATACCTAACCGAGACCTCTCGGTTAGGCTTAGATAAGATGCTCAATTTCATTTTTTTTAATAGATAACGTTAAGAAATAAGAGCTTACAATTTTTTTTTAGGTAAAATGGACGAATATTTTTCAATATTTTTTGTATTTATAGCCAAAAATATTGCTGTTAGGAAAAATGTTTCCCGCAAAAGTTGGTGATAAAGAGATTATCATTGTTTGTTTAATACTTATACTGTTTTTATTTGAGTCCCGTCGTTTCTCTTATTAAAATTTGATGTTCGAAAATGTTTATATATGGCCAAACTCCATTATTTTCGATATTATAATCGGTAAAAATTCGGTCCATGGCGAGGGGAATGAGGATTCTGCAGCAGAAGTCTCCTCCTCTCTGAAATAACTTCCATTGATGTTAAGTACCTGGAGATATTATAAAAAACATATCCCATTTCGAGGTTAGATTCTAGTGGCTGTGATCCCAAGACCTCAGAATCATCTGCTTTATATCTAGACCACTTGGAAATTGGAAGAGTTTACACTCACGTAGGTATGGGTAGGTTAACTTTGTATGAATTTTATTATACAAGTCGAGACAGGCAGCTAGTTAATACTGTATAATAATTACTAAATGATACAAGCCCCCCCCCCCATTATATGAAATTACTTTTAGCTTCTTTTTTGTCATTTAATCAATGTATCTTAACTTAATATGAATGTAATGCTTTTAAATGCCTTTAAATTATATAACAAAACCTATGCATTCATACCCATGTTTATAAGGATGACCTATGTTAATATTGCTAGAGCAATATAAATATATGTATATAGTTTGTATATTTTGGCTCATAAACAAAATAGTTAACCGAACGCAAACAGTTGATGTCATTGCGGTGATCCGCATTCTGTCTGCATTTGGCGCAGGATATTAAAAGTTTTTTGTAATATTGTGATTCAGTGATATCGATTTTTAAATTTAAATGAATTATTTGATGTTTTTCTTTAAAATAGTTCTTATTTGATTGGTGGAAAATAGTTACTTTTATGTTTTTTAGCTGTTTTATCTCGGTAGAATCTACGTTTGATCTGGTAGTAGATTTATATTAAATAAAATTCTGAAATGAAGGCTAAAAAGTGTTTTATAAGCAGCCGAGTTTAATAAAGTATAACTTAATTGATTGGCTGAAAATGATCACAATTATTAAACTTATTGACAGTCAAATAAAAAATTAATACCGCTTCGGAAAAAGACCGTGAGTAACTTTAATTTTCATCAGGCCTCCGGGGCTCTAACTTACCCGACGACTTACTAACGCGGTAGCTACCGCGTATAGTCCTTTTAGAAAATTATTAGAAAAGTCGCGTCGTTTCAAATAATAATATTCCATCAGACTTTTTTTAAGTCAACAATAGCTCGTTTCTTAAGGCACTTTCTCTGTCACACAACTCTCAAGTAGAACAATCTTTTGCTGTTACATCTGAACAGATACGAATTTGGAACCTTAAAGAAAAGAGCCTACTCTTTCCTCAAATGTCGGCAATGCACCCACAAGCCCCCATTGTTGAAGAAATCCAAGAGCGTTGGAGTCATATTCCCTCTGATTAATTCAATGCTAGTTTTTTTTTTTAATATAAAACATAACAAAAAAAATGAAAGCGCAAATTATGTGAAATGATCTTAATGACGTGTGATGTATGATAGTTATTACAAATTTGTTTTTTTTTCTGGCGTTGTTGCACTGTTTCGGTATTTAGATAATTTGTATCTACATTACCTAATGTACAATAAACTTTTTTTATGCCATTATCTGGAGCAAAGTCAAAAAAGTTATAACCGTAGTAAAATTTACGAAACGACGGTTATATTTCAAAAATAAGTGTTCTAAATTTGAAAAATAAAAGAATTCACTATCATATGTTTTAATTAAGGCATTTTTATGGAAATAAGATTTGCTTTACACATTTTTACCTGAGGAAAGATGGCTAGCATCCAAATTCATTACGTATGCGGACGTTTGCCAAGAAACTCCATAATATTTGTCGACTAACATGGACTTATTCATCAAATTAATTAAATCAAAAATATTTGAGTAAAATTCACATATATCATAACTGTGTTTATTGCTATTCCATAAGTTCTAACGCGGAATGCGTTTGTGTTATGCCCAAAAGGGATAATAATAACGATTACTATAGTCCTGGTATATTAAAGTAAAAGTTCCGAATTCAGATTAATTAAGCTTTTTCACTGTATATTTAGCGAGAATTCTTAAAAGTATAATTGAATCTCTATTAATTAATGTTTTAAGTCTCGAAACTGTCTTAGCGGTATTTTAATAATAGTTCTCATAATGAACGAATGAATGATCAGGCAAAATTGTTATATCGTGGCTTAAAATGATCACGGTTAATGTTGTGTCCCGGAGGCTTCATTTTAGCCTTTTAATGGCCTACAGGTAAATTTCATTCTCCTAAACTTT
This sequence comes from Vanessa atalanta, assembly GCF_905147765.1. Classification (NCBI taxonomy): domain Eukaryota; kingdom Metazoa; phylum Arthropoda; class Insecta; order Lepidoptera; family Nymphalidae; genus Vanessa; species Vanessa atalanta. The sequence goes on from NC_061895.1 coordinate 7,189,894, forward strand.
GTATTACGTAATGGTCGATATTATTCTCGTAATCTTTTATATTAAAATAATTATCTCTGTGAGATTAAACTTCAAGGTTTGACAGATGTTATGACCCGAAAGCCACATACAGCCTATTCCAATTAAAAATTGAATAAAATTAAACAAACTTTAAACTTACATATTCCGTGAAATTTTCCAATAATTCAACTATATTTTACACGACTGTCAGTGCATGATATATTTATATATTTTTACCGCCTAATGGATCAATACCTTGTAGCGTAATACATTAAAAAAAAAACGCGCGATCGCCTGTCAAATTTTTGGCGCGAACTTTGGGTGCATTTGATTTTTGAGTCATAGAAAACTTGTCTACCGTACCGTTCAATCTTTATTGTGCCTTCTCCATCGCACGTGGTATTGGCGAATAATCTGTGAAACCTCGGAACAAATAAAAGTCACAAAAAAAATAAAAAAATCGTTTTAGTTGATAGTCATTTTCACTTCTGACCGGTTACAATTTATTTTTTTTATATACAACACTATTCCACTTTAATTTTGCGGCGCCGACGTTCAAAACGTCATTTTCTCGCAAATCCATAAATAATATAATAGATTACGCAGACTAGTAATGATATTAATTCTATGTCAATTCAAAGTCAAAAGTTGATCGAGCACATCAAATTCTAAACCCCTTAACTGATCCATGAGCTGAGCCATGACATTGTCTCTACCAAAATGTTCACCGTACTCTTTATACGAATTGTCGTATCAAGAGTACGGTGAACATTTTAACGCAAGTCTTATCGAAAATTAATAGTTAACAAATACATTTAATGTGGCATTGTTGCATGGACCTTAGCCAGTAATATATATTGTGATCTTATATTAATTCTGCTTGATGCGTAAACATTTATGTTTTTTTTATATCTGTGGTCTCGTATAGTTAAGCACGAGCCGATCCAATAAGAGTCATTGGATTTTTCTGACGAGAAATTTGCAGATATATGGGTTTTTCGATGCTATATTTCCGTACCTTGGAAAGTAAATAAATCCGTTGGCAGTTATGCCAAATATAGGAAATGGTTTGTCCACTCACATTTGCGCACACATTTACATTTACACACACATGGTTGTAATGTTGACCGCAATTTTAAAGTATATACATATATTATATAAAACTTACCCGTGAAAGTAGAACTGGTGAAAATCCTCACGATCTTGGAGCTGACTGGTGGGAGTGATTTTAGCGAACCACCAAAAATCAGGTCGACTGTACGGTCGTCCATCTTGGAATTTTATCTTGTATCTGTTAATTTACGTTTAAATAAGCATATATTATAAATCATAAATGAAAAATGTAAATTTTTTTGATTCACTAGAAGAATAATGTCTAAAAGTGCAGTGGATGTAATAAAAAAAATTTACCGACTTCTAAATTTTCTTCAAAAATAAACGGAACCAAAACAATGGAATGTCAAACGGTATGTACGATGCTTATCTGTTTTCCTACAATATATATAAAAACTTTAACAACAACAACAAAAACTGTACATATTCCATCATTATAGCATGAGTGCTATAATGATGAAATAATGAGTTATTACACAGTTTTTTTCGTTTAGTGTTGTTTATTTCAGATTTACAGATACAATATTTTGCAAACCCCAAATACCCTATACCCAGCGTAACCCACAAATGTATGTGCAACAAGTCCCGGGTGCAGGAGTATCTTGGCCTTCTAGTGATCTCTCCTCTCCGCCAATAAAAATTTTTATGAGACCTTTTTGGGCGCCACGTTAATTTAAAATTATCTTTATTGTACACCAGTAAACACATAATTTAGTCCTTTTTAAGAAAGATGCACAAGAGGCGTCCTTATCGCTAAAACAGCGATCCCTTCAGGCAACCTTAAGATAGAGGAAAGAAACAGATATAGAAAGAGGTAGGAGTGACAAGGCAGATATAAACATAATATATGACATAACATTACAGTGAAATAATAATATATTTAAAATAAAATAAAATAAACTCCTGTTTTTTTTACAGCCTGCTCTAAGACATGCTGTGTCAAGTTTATATTAATGCGGTAATCTCCGAATCTCCAAGTCAAATTTGTGAAAATATTATCGTAGATAGCCCATTTATTGAGAGAGGCTATAGACTTAACATCAAGGCATCACCGGAGTGGAGCAACATTCAAAACGGATGAACCTTTACCCATGTGAACAGTAATTAGTATTTACATATTTAGATTAATGTTAAGACTTAAGCGTTATTTAATTAAAATTTTACCGTCAATTCGCGTTATCAATTAGTGCAGTTTCATGCGAAACTTTATCGAGCCCTTGAAACATCGAGATAGCTCGAAACCGGGGCGTAATAAATTCGTTCAAACTTTATCTTTGCTTTAAACACTTCAACGCTAGTTTTGACGTAGTTATTTCCTTCATATCTGATATTGCTAAACATTATGTTAGTCTAAGTTACGATACTGGGTTCCGTACCATAGAATCAAAATGAAACATTACGGCATTAAACAAAAAATTGAAACTTACAAAAATAAAATGTTTGTATATTTTTTTTTTATACAGAACCCGAAGTCCTTGCTTTTAAATAAATATTAAAATCGAATCATTTTAAGAATGACACGTTTTTTGTTTGAGATTAATTGGTTTTTGTTTTTTTTTTTTGTGGGCCAAAGCCCTAAACAAAAAGTGTGTATCTTTGGGTAGGTAGCTCCCAGTCATTATATATTCTACCGTCGAACAGAAATATTTTCTATTGTGTTCCAGTTTGAATCATGAATCAGCTGGTATAACTACAACAGGAACAATGGACGTAACATCTTAGTTTCCAAGGTTGGTTGTGCATTGGCGATGTAAGGAATGGTTGAAATTTCAAACAACGTCAATTTATATTGTTAGTGGTAACCATATACTTACAGGTGGTACAATAGTCCTACCTAACCTACCTTAGATACGAAGATGCGTGACCAATATCCATGAGAGCACATATACGTACTACTCAAAAGAGATATTTTTTATCTATCTTCTATACCATTTAAATTGGTATATATATCAAGAACTAATCAATTCGTAACATGCGAATAGATGCACTTTATTTTCTATACCGATTAAATTGGTATACATATACAGGCAGGAGAATGTTTGTCGGCTTTTGCTAATAATAACATAATTCCCGTATCCATTATTACTGTAACACGCGAAGGTTTAATAGATATTTGTAACAGATAGGATTTTCGGTTGACCACGCCAGATATTCATTGCCTATAAATTTGATAACGCAAGCTTTTAGTTTAATAGGGCCGTATCGTTAGTTATTATATTAGTGGTATGGGTAATGTATAACGTAACCTAATTTTTTTTTATATCTGCTATCGACCCTTGTTATAATATTTATGTTGTAACGATATGCAACTAGAGCCGAGATGGCCCAGTGGTTAGAACGCGTGCATCTTAACCGATGATTTCGGCAAGGCAAGTATCACTGAATTTTCATGTGCTTAATTTGTGTTTATAATTCATCTCGTGCTCGGCGGTGAATGCATGTGTCTAATTTCAAAGAAATTCCGTCACATGTATATTCCATCAAGCCGCATTGGACCAGCGTGGTGGAATATGCTCCAAACTTTTTCCTCAAAGAGAGAGGTGGCCTTAGCCCAGCAGTGGGAAGTTTACAGGCTGTTAATGTATATATGTAATGATAGGCAACGCCTCAAGCAAGCCGCGAGGTCCTAAGTCTTTTCTTTTATGATATCGATTGGCGGACAAGGAAATGGGTCACCTTATGGTGGTCACTATACCTACAGACAATGGCGCTGTGAGAAATGTTAACCATTGCTTACATCGCCAATGCACCACCAACCTTGGGAACCAAGATGTTATATTCCTTATCCTGCAGTTACACTGGCTCACTCACTCTTCAACCCGGAACACAACAATACTGAGTACTGCTGTTTGGTGGTAGAATATCTGATGAAATTAGGATGGTACCTAGCCAGACGGATTTGCACATAGCTCTACCACCAAGATAAAGGTCTGTGCAATTAATATTAAGACTTTTTGTTTCTTATTAACCCGGAGTCTGGTGATAACACTCTCGTAAGTAGTAAAGCCAGTGGTCCTAAGACTGAACTCTTTCTGGTGGTGTTGGATGTTTTGCAATTGCAATTGTATTTGCGCAAAACTGTGTACTATGTCATGTCCTGCACAAGTAAATAGCCTTACTTGAAAATAGTCATTGAATCCAACCAATGTGGCTGTAAACGTTTCTTGTTAGACAAAAACCTCCCCCTCCTATCGAAAATAAGGTTTAGATTTTTTTCAAGCGTGAGGTGGGCGGTGAGGCGCTTGTAAAAAATAGTAACCATTTTTTTTTCAGAATAACTATTTTTAATTACTGATATTTCTCAAACCGAAATTAAGCGTTTATTGTGAGCGCAACAGTAGTCTAAGAAGCAACAGTATCATCAAACTTGAGACTTCACATGTCTAGACAGTCCCTATACCGTTGAGCTGTTCGGGTTTTCCCATTTTTTCGTATTTTGTTTCGTATTATTTAAATCTCACGTCAAAGTTACGTAATGTACTAAACGTAAAGAAGAGATTTTATACGGAGAACATTAAAAACTTTTGTTAAATTTTTTATGTAACGAAAAATGTTTCGTTTAAGTAATCGTGAATAAGGTGTATACATTAATTTTTAAGCATATATATGTGTGTATAAATATATAATCTTTTAGATCTTAAAGGTACTTATAAAATATATAAGATTCATTATATATTGACATCTCGTTTTACATAATATGATAATAAAATATTGCTACATTCTTGAAAATCTACAAACTAAAACAAAAAATCTTAGCGACAAATATTAATAAGTAAAATAACGTCAAGACATCTTAACATAAAACATAACATAACATAAGCAGCCCGTAAATGTCCCACTGCTGGGATAAAGGCCTCCTCTCCCTTTGAGGAGAAGGTTTGGAGCATATTCCACCACGCTGCTCCAATGCGGGTTTGCGGAATACACATGTGGCTGAATTTCGTTGAAATTAGACACATGCAGGTTTCCTCACGATGTTTTCCTTCACCGCCGAGCACGAGATGAATTATAAACACAAATTAAGCACATGAAATTTCAGTGGTGCCTGCCTGGGTTTGAACCCGAAATCATCGGTTAAGATGCACGCGTTCTAACCACTGGGCCATCTCAGCTCAAGACATCTTAGGAAGACGATGATGTATGTTGCTATACCTTTACCTTATCCAAAAACAAGAACAAAAACAAAAAAAAAACATTGTATTAAACCTCCTTAAAAAAAAGTCGGATTCGAATATTGACAAAAAAAAAATTTAATTATCACGAAAAACGCGATATATTTTTAAGTCTATACTTCAGATGAAACTGTATATGAATTACTTTTGACACTATCGAAAGAAAAAAAAATGTTATCAAAAAATGTCCAAGTTCCTTGAAAAATCAATATTACGCGCGGGCAAAGCGGCAACGCTGTTAAAACGGTTAGGTACCTACTTATATTTTAACTAAGAGTACCCGCCCACTTCCTTGAAGTATATTTAATCTTTAGTGTGAAACTGTAGTTGTTAAACAATATTACATGTAAATCAAACAATTTTATAACGTCGATAGTATATAAAAGTACATTCAAGAATTTAGATGTAATTAAAGAACAATACAAACTTCAAAATATATACACTGTGTATTTCTAGATATTGTGTATCTTATCGTTATAATAGCTAATATTGCATATGAGAATGTGTGTGTGTGTGTGTGATTGAATGTGAGGAGAGTTATAAAAAATACAATAAAATATAAAGGTCGCTATACAAACTTTTTATAAGTTTATTTACGAAAGAATTATACCGGGAATTTGCATTCGTTTTACGAGTGTGTATTCGTTTTTATTGCGTCACTACAATGTTGCAAGCGATCAATTAGTTTTTCATTTGATAAATATGTGTTCTATACATATAAAATATTCTATTAAATAAGCCAATCATCCAATTTTAAACTTACACTAGTATACATAGTTACAAACATTATTCTTAGCACAGAAATAGAAAAAAATGCAATATCGTGTTATGAATAATAAAAAAGTTACTCATTAGTTATTTTTTTAATATGGCAACGGCATAATCATATTCAGCCTTAAATAACAAGCGATGAGGATTTAGACAAAATTCATGCAGTCGAAAATATTGTGCAACTACTAAATCAGTTTGTGAGTACATAAAAATGTATAAAAAAATATGTCTGAATATAATTATGCGGAAAACATAGCTGACTACTTGTTGTGCTGTGCACAATCAATAGACATTAATATCTTAGGGATAAAATTGTCCTTGATATACTATGAAAGCGATCTTATAAAACTTTAATTGGTGCAAGAGAAAGCACTAGAAAACACCCAAGTGTGAAAGAGATAGAAAATCCGATAACTTTAAATCCATAAACTACACAAGACGCCTCACCTGCCCTAGTTTGTATCGCCTTAGGCTTCAATCAATACATTGCACCATTCAAAATGTTAAGGTCAACATCGATTTCCTCGGGACGAATAAAACTTTGATAGCAGTTATTGTTTTTAATCTGTGGTTTATATTTGTTGCAAAATTTTGCGCGTTTTTTTGAATTTCGTATTTCGAATGCGTGCGGCCAGCGTTCTTTATCCGATTGAACTGTGATAGTTTTGAAAAGCGAAGATATTTCAAAATTGTTATTCAGTTACCAGGCAACGATTCGATTTGAGCATTCTCTTCGTGGTTTTCTATGAAGTGCGGATTATGTGATAAAGTTGAGTGCACACGATAAAAAGTATTCGTTTTTTTTCACATCAAATAAAAATTTACGTGTTTATTTATAATTAAGTCACTGTGTACATATATCGTTATTTAATATATTCTTTGAATTAATTAATCAAGCGGGCAAGATGGTACCACCTTATTATTAATTATTGTACAGCTACACATCAATACTTCGTATGAGTGAAAGTACCTCGTACATGGTTTTTAAAATGTGTGGTACCATAATGGGTGGCACATTGATTTAGAGTATTTCTTGAACAAATACTTGCTGGTAGAAGTTATAGAATAAGGTGATCATAACGGCGACTTGATTCAAGTAGAAATGTCATTTTAAAATTAAAATTAATCCGCAAGCATATACAACTAAAGTTCCATCATAAGTCAAAGTCAAAAATCTTTATTCAATATGGAATAGTTACACTTACTTATTGATAGTCAAAAATCTACCACCTGTTCGGAAATTAACACCTCGGCGGACCTGAGAAGAACCGACAAAAGAAACTCAACGAGATTTTTTTTTAATTTAATTAGATTTTTAAGTATTGACTTTACGTGCAAATAATAATAGTCATAAATTATTATATTAATTATAGATATTTTAATAACGGAAGTAACAAGCCATTTATTTATTAGAGCTTTGTGTAAGGGCTTACATAATGTCAAACATAATACAAATTAATTAATTAATTTCCACCAGCCCGCATTGAAGCAGCGTGGTAGAATATGATCCAGACCTTCTCCTCAAAGGGAGAGGAGGCCTTAGCCCAGCCGTGGGAAATTTTCAGGCTGTTAATGTAATGTAATGTAAACATAATACAAGACGGGCGTCTTTAAGTACCGCTCACTCATTATATTTTCTACCGCCAAACAGCAATAGTTTGTATTGTTTGAGTAAGCATGTGTGACTACAGGCATAAGGGACATCATATTTGTTCCCTAGGTGGAGCATTGGAGATGCAAGAAATGGTAAAATTTCTTACAGAGCCAATGTCTAGGGGCGGTGGTAAGCACTTACCATAAAGTCCTACTTTTATTTTAAGGTACCAATTACTTTCATACAATACATATAAGACTATATGACATAGTTACTACATCAATACATATAATAAAATTGTATATGAAATAAAAAAATAAATTAAAATCAAACGTTCTTGTTAGAGCCTGCTTTGATAATGTATATTTTGATTATATTTGATTTTGGTATATCTCATTACTATAATAAAAAGCCTTTTGTAATAGTTACAGGAGTTTTAGTGTAAATTAAAAAGCTCATAGTACATCATATAAATCTTTTACATTTGTAACATTTGTAAGAATTTATCTTCAAAGAAAATGTACCTCTGAAATGTTACGTCTTGAATCGTTACATAAACCTTGTATACTTAGAATTTGACATGTTACACTCATTGCTTTCAAATGAGTTTCGCTTCAATAAAATCTCTCTAAAGTGAGTTCCTCTGTGCCATTAGATTCTTAATCATAAATTGAATGAATATTTTAATATGATTTTTTTCTGTAAATATATACAAAAGAAACTAGAAAAAATCGATAACATAATTACAAGGTGTTATGATTCAAGTATTAATACTTAATGGAAGCCATTGTAACGTCAACTTTCGGCCTACTGACATGATATCGGAAAATACACCAAAATATTTGGGTCAGTGAAAAATTTATTAAAAGAGGGGTGTTTTAACTTGGTGGTAATATCACTACCTCACCACCGTATAGACATTGGTGCTCATAAAATATTAATCATTCTTTAGATCGTCAATGCGCTACCAACGTGTGCAGTAGTGTTGCATATCGATAGACTATCGATAGACTATCGACAGTTAAGGTGTTAGGGATAGTACTGACAGTCTATCGAGAGCTACCAATGTGCCTAAAACTATCGATACTATCTATAGTATCAATAGTATCGCTGCTACCAATAGTATTGTTTACAGCGAGCTAGTGATACTATCGATAGTATCGATATTATTGCCACAATCAATAGTATTGCCCACGGAGAGCTATCGATAGTATCGATAGTATTGATCAAAACGATACTATCTATAGTACTATCGATATCCTGAATAGTTTTCGAGGTCAACTATCGATAGTCATGTTTATATCTGCCTTGTACACCCCTATCTCTTTCTATATCTGTTGCTTTCCTCTACCCTAAGGTTGCCTGGAAGAGATCGCTGTTTAGCGATAAGGGCGCCTCTTGTGCATCTTTCTTAAATGTTTACTTTATGTTTACTGGTGTACAATAAAGAGGATTTTGATTTTGAATTTTTTGATTTTAATAGTCAAACTATCGACAGTTCTGCAACGCTGCTGTGCAGCTAAGATGTATTGTACTTATTAGCAGCCTGTAAATTTTCCCACTGCTGGGCTAAAGGCCTCCTCTCCCTTTTTGAGGAGAAGGTTTGGAGCATATTCCACCACGCTGCTCCAACGCGGGTTGGCGGAATACACATGTGGCAGAATTTCGTTGAAATTAGACACATGCAGGTTTCCTCACGATGTTTTCCTTCACCGCCGAGCACGAGATGAATTATAAACACAAATTAAGCACATGAAAATTCAGTGGTGCCTGCCTGGGTTTGAACCCGAAATCATCGGTTAAGATGCACGCGTTCTAACCACTGGGCCATCTCGGCTCTCAATTGTACTATTATTATTGGTATTGTACTTGTCTGATGAATATTACTTTAAACAATAGTAATCTAAATTTAGCTGATACTACGGTATTTCTATGAATCACTTGATGATTTCGGTGGAAGCCTCATTTACCGTCTCTGACAGGAGACTCAGCTCCGCAGCATATACGGTTAGGTAAGTTAGACAACTCACTGATGCCGAAACTGCTTGATTAGTATACTTCGGCATATCTTATGGCATTTTGTTTTGGGATAACGCCACAGATACCGAAACTGTTAAAAAAGGAGCTTCCCTTGGAATGTTTTTAATAAAGTTTGTATACTTACTGTTGATATTTTTAACTTTGCCGTTTCATAAATTCAAATCATTTGTATTTATACATTCATAAAGAAGGCATATTATTCGATACAAGATTATATAGATGATAAAAAAGCGTGGAGTTAATGCTTGTTGACTTCCAGGTAGGATATATAACATACATATATTATTGAACTAGAATAGTATTTAACTAACATGACTGTACTTTTAGATGTTGAAAAAGACTAACTACTGAACGGGCTGCTAATGTACCAATGTTTATCCTCAAAGTTCAATTTTAAATATTAGGTAAGATCACCCATACACGTTGGACCAAAAACGCACCACGCAATATAAACATTTCATTATTGAATATGATAGATTTTTAATTATATAAATCATAAATACTTCTAAAAAAAGATCTATGTGTTACAAGATTTTTGAGCTCTCATGCAGATCAATAACAATACTGTTAAATTTAAGCGAAGTCTGTAATAATGTTATCTCAACAAGTTAGAGTTTGAGCAAGCAGGCTAGAATTTGTAGTGTCATAAAATTAAATTCTGGCGCTAAAGCTTCATTTTTTTAACATGTTTCATATTTTTGATGACTTTTTTATTATTTTGTAGTTGACATTAGTTTTTTTCGATGGATATTATAGTTTAATTGAAGTTTTCAAACATTTTTTTTTTATTTAAACGCGCTTAATAAACAGTGGTTATCGAAAACAGAACCCGATGTAACTCGAATGAAGGTGAGATATCCTATACATATCTCTTTCATTCACAAGCTGAATATTGGTCTCTCGCTCACACCTTTGTGGAAGAAAGAGTTACGTGTATTACTTTGCCTTCATTTCAATATGAATTTATATTTTCGAATTGTGAATGGCGGACCTCTTGCGTTGACTTAGAGATTTGATTTTCACACACCTCTAAGTGACCGCAGACCTTAGTATTAGGCATCAATTTCAACTTTCCGCGCGTTGAAAAATGATCTTGACCAACAGACCGTCAAGTCAACAAAGTGATCTTATAAGGGTTCGTTTTTTCCGTTATAGGTACGGAACCCCAAAAGTAAAAAATAAATAATTGTGTATATGCTATTAAAGACACATCTTTCTGGCACGTGTGTTTGTACACAGCGATATGATATAACTACGTGCATCGTTGTAAAGATAAGCTTTAAACAGAATATTACGACGTCATTTAATCTTTTATGACCTGCAGTGCGATTCTCTAAGAAAATACTTCACATCTCACTCGTAAAATATTAAATAAATAAATAAATATTGGATAACATCACATACATTACTCTAATCCCAATATAAGTAGCTAAAGCACTTGTGTTATGAAAAATCAGAAGTAACGACGGTACCACAAACACCCAGACCCCAGACAAGATATAAAACTAATGAACTTTTTCTTTTTCATCGACTCAGCCGGGAATCGAACCCGGGACCTCAAAGTGGCGTAACCAAAAAAACCAGTGTACACACTAATCGACCACGGAGGTTGTCAATATTGACAACTGACTTACAGTGATACGCCATTTTGATACTTGTATCCTATAAATTTTGTAATGATTACAGACAATGTCGTATAACACATTCTGACATTTCAAGCACGTGTTCTGCGGTGAGTTTCGAGTTTCTTGTTACAGAATAGCCTAACTGTTCTTATGCCTGAATTTGTTCACGTGTACTTTGCATATATTTATTAGGAACGTTTTATTATTTAAAATTGGAACGCAGCCAGGTAAATAAGCTTATGATAAAATAATATAGGAAATGTATATATTTAGGTAGGTATATATGTAAAAGTTTTAACGTGTACTATGGCCTGGCCCTCCTTCTCTTTATTGGAGAAGTGACCGAGGTTATTCTATCACGCTTCCCTGGATATATTTTATTCCTTGTAATTATTTGTACCATGATTTTGTGTGTGTGCCTGTCATATCTTAAAAAAGGTTAGAAGTAGTTCAGTCAAATTACTTTAGACATTTATAGAACGCAATCGACTAATGAGTATAAAGCAAATGTTATGAAAGTATTAATAAATAATTCAAGGTTATTATACTATATATAATTATATATGAAAAAATCAGGTGGTATGGCCATGTAACGCGGCGACCTAAGGACTATGTCTTGTGAAAGTGCCTTGATATATTTGTACCTGGAACTAGGCCTCCCGGGCGCCCAAAGAAGCGATGGTTGGATGAAGCAAGACATGAGAGCCAATGGACTCACACAGAATGACACTAAAGACCGTGCAAAGTGGAGTAGGCTTAGTCGGAAGGCAGAACCTGGCAATAGCTAGGATTAATAAATGCCAGGCAGAAGAAGATAGATGAAAAATCGTTCGGTATTATTTTTTTATTGTATTAATGGTATTTTTATAAAATATTGATAAATATACGGAGGAATGGGCCACTTGATGTTAAGTGGTCTCCACTAGTAGATGATGTTGTAAGAAATATTAACCATTATGACGCCAATTCATTCATTCTTGGGAGATAAGATGTCATGTCCCTTGCGTCCATAGTTACTCCGTCTCACTCATCCTTCAAAACAAAACACAACAATACTAAGCCTGGCTGCTTGGTGGTAGAATATATTTTCTTTTTTTATGATACAGATAGGCGGACAGGGAAATGGACCAATTGGTGGTAAGTGGTCACCACCAACCATCAAATTGCCGATGCGCCACCAATCTTGGGAGCTAAGAAGTTATGTCCCTTGTGTCTTTAGATGAGCTGGCTCGCTCATCCCTCAAACCAGAACACACCAATATTAAGTATTGCTGTTTGACGGTGGAATATATATGTAATTTCAAATAGATATCCACTATCGAAATCTCTTTAGCTTTAAGAATTCAGTATTACACGCTATAAGTGGGTAACATTACCATTGTTTTTATTGTAACTTTATTTTTTATTTAGAGGTTTGTAATTGTTGTATTTGTATTAAGCCTTAAGCCGTATCTTTTGCGTAAGTTTGTGCTTGTTTAAGTGTCTATTATTATTATTAATTTAAGAGTGTATTACTTTTTATTGTAATTCAATAGTGCTGTAAATACCTGTAGTGGTGTATCACACTGCATTGGTCCGTGTACTTTTGAATATGCCGTTGGTGTTACGAATAAATAAATAAATATCTGAATGAGTGGGTGACAACAATCGGCCTTGCACAAATCCCTACCACTAAGTATCATTTTCACAAGCTTCTCGGTAGAATCTATACTCGATGGTAGTCTTACAAAAATGTGACAATTGAAAAGTGCTACTGAAAAACACCTTCAGGTTCTGAAACACTGGCAAAGATTTATTAATTTGACTTTAATCTGAATAATTATTGGCGGATTGCAGACGATGACGCAATAAGGGACCAATAAGCGTTCAGTATTTCAGAAACTAGAGCTTAGTATTTGAATTTTCGATTTAATTGCGACAGTGCTACTTTGCATCCCTCGGGAATCAACTCTAAGGCGCTTTCCAATACGTCTAAGTGTCTTGGCTTGGAAATAGTTTGTACAATGTATAATAAATTGTTGGAAATATACGAAATATTCTTGAAGAATATTGGTGTGAGTTCATCGATGATATCACACTTTGTTAATAAATCGATATTTCTTTGTTTTATTAGCAAAAGGTTAAAAAATCGTCAAATACAAAACCGACGAGTTCTTTCGCCAGTTTTTCTCAGATCAGTGTATTTTCTTCTCCGAAGTAGTACAGCTTTTATATTGACCAATAAGCATACGTCATGCTTCCATGTTCAATACATGTATCTCAACTTTGAGTACTTGTGTGTGAGTAATGTACACGTACATATATTTATGTATGAGTATGTGTGCTATTGAACGTATCACCTGCCTCGAAGACTTTGGAGTTAAATTTATATTGCCGTTATGTGAATTTTCCGTGTTATATACTTATTTTTGAATAAATTTAATAAATAAGTACATAATAATTAGTTGTATTTTTGACTTTATCTATACTGATATTATTCTGTCCGTTACGCTTGCACGGCTAAACCAATTAACCGATTTGATTAAAGGACAGTGGATATTTTACAATGAATCTGCGTAAGAAAACTTATTAAACACATTTAGAACAAAAATAAAAATAATATCTACCCGACAAATCCTGAAAAACGTTGGCGAAAATATCAGTATTGTTCGTTTATTCGCAATTGCGTTTCTCTGGTTGAAAAATCAACAGGACAAGTGGCAGGTTTGTCACCAGAGAAAACAGCAAAGCGGATCAAGTTCAGAGTGATGAAACTACAAACAACAATGTTTTGGAATAAGTGGCGAGTATTTGCGTCGCTTCAGCATTTTCTGCTATGACTACCGTACTTGGCACTGCTATCTTGAAATGGGACAGCTTTAATGTGTCCACGTTGTAACGTCACATAACAGAGCCTGTCCATTACCAGGGAAGTAATGTCACTGCATTAGTTGTCTTGTCGTATTTCCAAAGCGTTCAATATGAGCAGGAATACCAATGGTGACGAGAGTCCTTATTATTTTAAGTTTCAATTATTTGCTATGGATGTTAGTATTTTTTGGTATAAATTTTAGTGTGACCCGAGATGACTTAGCCGATGCAACGTGTGCATCTTAACCAATAATTGCGGGTTCAGGCCCAGCAAGCATCACTGAATTTTCGTGTGTTTAATTGGTGTTTATAATTCATTTCGTGCTCGGTGGTGAAGACAAGCATCGTGAGGACCACGGAGACAGAAGAACGTCACGGGTTTTGTTAATATTATCTATACAAATATTATAAATGTGAAAGTAACTCTCTCTGTCTGGCTGTCACTCTCTGACGAAAACACGATTAATTTGATGAATGTGTATATGAAGCAAACGTAAACTCCTAGAAAGGACATTTTATCAGGATTTATATCCCTTAAATATGACGATGAACAACGCCGCGGGCGTCATCTAGTTATGTATATATAAATAAGATAAAGATTGTTCAGTACATTTGTCTCCTGTCTTTGTCAGACTATTTCTTTCCTTTTTATCTTTGGTTAGTTTTGAAGAACTTTAAAGTTATCTATTTAAAAAAAAAAAAAATATCACGTATGTTTTTCTCAAATGTAGGAATAATTAGGGTCAAATTACGACTACTGAGCGAACAAAGGCATAACGAATAATTTAATGTTGAATTTGAATATATCAAATCAGTAGGCAATGAGTTTATTAGGTGGTAAGCTAAGTACGCCTGTCTGGGTACCGCACACTAATCAGATATTCTACCACCAAGCTTTACTTAGTAATATTGTGCTCTGGTTTGAAGGGTGAGTGAGCTAGTATAACTAAAATCACAGGGCATAATATCTTAGTTTCAAAGCTAGGTAAAGCGCATTAAAAAAATTACGAAAGGTCATACGTATGAAATTATCACACCAGGATAAAAGAAACAAACTAATATTTATTTAACACTTTTTTATGAATACCACATACAGACACAATTATTGTTGAAAATAATATTATCCCTCAAAGGCATTTCTTAGGTACCTTAGTTCCCAAGGTAAGAAGCGCATTGGCCCATACATTTTTTTTTTTTTAATTAAAAACAATTGTTTTGAAATGAACATTATCTCTAAAAGATATTTCTTCCTATTTATATTATTATTTAAATATAAAACCCCAATCTCATCTTATTCATGAAAACATTCTGAATACTAGATGAAAACCCAGCTTCGCTCGGGTATAATAAATAAAACTAAACAAATACGTTTAATTATTTATTAATAATTTACTGCGGATAATTTATCATTGAGTTTACCATACCCTTGCGCGAAACACACTTAATGAACGCACCCGTAAACGTCAAACATGGCCGCCCGTTGAACTTCATGTCATTGAATTTTATAGATTTAATATACAAATATCTCGATTATAAGAATTTTGCGGATATATATTGTCGACTATAAATAATTATTTTTTAATGTTCTATTACTGTAGATAGGCGTCGATAGGGTCTATCGTAGATCTGCACGAAATTATAAATTCTAAATATAATATTCGACATATATTTAAAATGTTAAATGTACTGTTGGACATCAACATCGAAGATTCTGAACCCGATCACTGGGCTGTTCCGGCTACCGTACAATTTAATTCAATTAATAAAATAAACATTTGTGTGTACACCACTTTATCTAGACGCATAGACACCGACTGGTACCATTTTAATTTAGATTAACGTTAAGCGTGTAATTCTATTGAACTTTCAGAATAGATAACGCTCAATTAAGTTATTTATTACGGTTAAATCGTTATTGCAAGTGAGTTATTTAATATGATAAATTGTTCTTTAATACGACGTGAGGTTAAATTATTAATTGATAAGAAGTTTTCAGATTAATTTATCTCAATCAAATTATACTTTATTCAAGCAGGCTTTTACAAGCACCTTTGAATCGTCATTTTACACCGGTTCGGAATGTAGATTCTACCCAAAGGAACCAGCAAGAAACTTAGTAGTTACTCTTTTTCAACATTTAAAATACAAAGTTATGTTAGGTAAATAAAATTATATATCTATGTATATAATATATCCTGCCTGGAAGCCAACGAGTATTAGCCCCACGCCTTTCTATCATCTATTTATTGTATTTTTTACAAATGATATGAATCATTCGCAGGATACCAGGCCTACTCCGTACTCGCATCACTAACGCGCATATCTTTTGCATGGTCGAATCTAATAGTCTAAGTATTTGTGTCTGTTTTTTAGGGCATTCGTAGTGAACGTGGCGAAATGTGCCACCTGATGATAAATGGTCACCACTGCTTTAGATATTAGCAAGGTATGATATTTTAACGATTTCTTACGTAATCAATACGACACCATCCTTGTGTTCTCGACCTTCAAACAGTAGAATATATGATGTTGGTACCTACCCAGACGGGCTTGCACAAAGCCCTGTGACCAAGCCTGTACCTCAAATATGTCTGATGCATAAAAGAATTGGGGCAGCTTAACACAGAAGGCATTGTTATTCTGGATACCGCGATCTATACTACGAACTAATGGTTTCATATTTCTTTTAAAATTACGATTTTACAGTTCTTCAAAATATATTTTGAGAGCCGAGTTGGTGCAGTGACTAAAATATTTGAATCTTTGTCGAAGAATCCAGGTTCGGTTCCAGTAACAGTGAATATTATGTGATTTTTCAAATGATGTTTCGCGATCAGCACCGCCCATAGACAATCGCGCTGTCGTAATTAAACTGATTCAATTTTAAAATAATTAGTTAAATATATCGAGACTAATTATCGCTATATTTCTCGATTAAGACAAAAGTGAAACCTGAGAACGCTCAATTGTTAAAACGCGTGCATCTTAACCGATGACTGCGGATTCTTAATACAAAAAACACTGAAATTCCATGTGCTTGATTTGATGTTTATAATTCATTTTGTGATCGGTAGTGATAGAAACATCATGAGGAAACCTGGGTCATACTTCAAATAAATTCTACCACGTGTATCTACCAACTCGGATCGGAGCAAACCTTAGAGGGAGAGGAGGCTTTAGCCCAACTTTGGGACATTTGACGGACCATTACTTACACAAGCGATAAATTTGCGATAAATATAGTATCCGTCTATCTATTGAACTTCAAAAGCTTGATAATGTGTATTGTTTTTTTTTTAAATATAATCTTAATAATCTAATTCTTTTGGCTATACAAGGAACTATAAAACAAGTTTTATAATCTGTAACGATAATAGGGGGCATGAAAAGCAATCCATTAGCAACTGTGTATGCAGGCCGCACCTTACTGGGCGTATTCTTTAGCATGGAGTGTCTACTAAAAGCGAAAGCGGAAGCGATTTGGTCGCCTAGCTTGTTCTAAACGCTTACTGCGATGTATCTGATGTGGTTATGAGATATACAGTTGGATAAACTTTCGTTAAGTTACCTCTGATTGCAGCAAGCGGAAACTGCAGAGGCGAGTGTTGTGCGAGCTACTTCACCTCCCACAGCGTCGAGGACGTTACGATTCGAATTTCGAAATTCGAATTTCTGGTTTTAATCTTACAATAGTTAAGATCGATGTGATTGTATAGCCGGTCTTCCTAAGTGCACGCGTTATATTCTCTAAGGGAGGTTGAGCGTTTGCGTTTTCACTTGCTACTTGACACGATCCCACCTTGTACTGTCGAGATTATGGTATCTTTAGCTTGTGCACATTTTTCACCTAAACTACTCGCCCTACATGAAAAAGGTAAAGAACAAAAAAAAAAACTTTAATGGGTTTTTTTCTATAACAGCAGTATTTAAATGCAAAAGACGGGAAAAATATTTAAAAAAACAAACGATTTTTCTTCGATTTTAATTTGAAAATGAATTATTATTTACGGACACTTTGATCACAATCGTTATCAGCTCATCAAAATACATAAAAATATAATCAATTGAAGGCATTGCCTAAACGGAAACGAACCTCAGTTTTATTTATTTCCTCCAGGAAGGTAGCTAAAAACTAACCTGATGGTGAGTATGAGTTATCATCATCACAATTAGCGTTATAAGAACTATTCTTTTATTTATTCAGTACATCAAACAGAAGTGATAATGATTAAAAATTATAATTTATAAAACGAATTAAAAAAAAATAGTGTAATTGTTCTTCTAATTAAATGACATTTTGACAAAAATAAAACAACAAATAAAGTATATATCAATCCATACATTGGATACAATGTTGCAGATACCTTTGTCCACGCATCACGGGTCATTACTGCGCTAAAGCATGACGTCAAAATGTCGGAGTAGTAAAATGTACTCCAAATACTCTACAGTAAGAGAGCAGTCTTACAGTATCACATAACAGTTTGTATATAGTACTCTATTTAATGATAATATTATTAAGATTTCTATCACAAACGTTTAAAGACATTGTTATAAGCAATGAAGTCACATTTGCAGTCTTGCTAGACAATTCTTGGACAACGTCCAATCTCAAACAAACATAGAGCGCCATCTTGACTGATAGATTAATCATCTTCACTATACGATGAATTGTTAATTAATTATTAATAGAAATTAATTTAGAAATAAACGAAATATAATTTTAGGTTTTCGATTAAATCTCCAGTTTGTCTAACTTGGACCGTACTCGGGCGGAAACGCGTCTATTTTTGTATCGATTCCTACCTGCTTTTCCACGATTAGAGTTGGAACCATAAACTCTGTTCCGCTGGTTACACCCACAAAACATAACATTTAGCTACCGAGTTACTGCTTACATTTAAACCTAAGTGCTTGTGTAGTTTGCTACAGATGTCACGAGCTACTTTGTAACGTGTCTATAAATAATGGACGAGTAAAGATATTGTAATGAGGATCCATATAAATTTAAATTGACGTAAACACAACTTAAGATTTTTTTGTTTGAATGTGCTACTGAAACTTTTTTTTTAATGATGTCCCTTGTGCCTGTAGTTACACTGGCTTACTCGCCCTTCAAACCGGAACACAACAATACTGAGGACTGCTGTTTGGCGGTAGAATATCTGATGTACACACTACTCGACCACGGAGGTCGTCACTTTATATTATATGAATCTATTTTCATAAAAATATTGCTTATTATTTTGTACTGATATTTTTGCACCTCACATAAACACCACTGAATCTTTTGACGTGGAATTTGTACGATTATATTCAGCGTGTTTCTGTATAGGTTTTTCGTTAAGGATTTATACTTCAACGTATAACGTAACCATAGTAACGCGTGGCAAGGTTCGCTATTTCAATAATAAACTCGAAATCAAAATTGACTCTATTCAGTAGCCGCTTAGGAGCACTTTTGAATTTTAGTCTAATAAGATTATATTAAAATTATCACCAGCTTAGAATGTAAACGCTGAACCGCCACGAAATTTGCTTTTTTTTGGCATTGGTTGGCGGACGAGCATATGGGCCACCTGATGGTAAGTGGTCACCACCGCCCATAGACAAAGGAGCTGAAATATTAAACATTCCTTACATCACCTATGCGCCACCAACCTTGGGAACTATGATGTTATGTCACTTGTGCCTGTGATTAAACTGGCTCACACACCCTTCTAACCGGAACACAACCAAACAGAGTACTGTTATTTGGCGGTAGAATATCTGATGAGTGGGTGGTACCTACTCAGACGGGCTTGCACAAAGCCCAACTACCTGGAGCGGAAAAAATCGTCACACTAGTTTCCTTGGACATTGAAGGAGCCCTCGACAGTGCTTGGTGGCCTGCGATAAAGATACGATTGGCTGAGGAAAAGTGCCCAATAAACATGAGGAGAGTCGTCGATAGCTACCTGAGCGAGAGAGCGGTTAGACTAAGATACTGCGGAGAGGAGAGCAGAAGAGAGACTAGTAAGGGTTGCGTGCAGTGATCGATAGGCGGGCCCATCTTTTGGAGCCTTCTCCTGTACTCACTCCTCAAGCAGATGGATGAAATGGGGGTTTATTACCAAGCGTTTGCGGATGACGTGACATTGGTCTTTGACGGGGACCTCAGCCCAGCCCAGCCCAGCCTCAGATGATGATAACTCATACTCAGCCTTAGCAATGATAGTGACGCGAAGATTGAAATACAACACACCACGACTGAGCTTGGGAGGGGTGGCCATCAGAATGTCAGACGAAATAAAACTGCTGGGCCTCACGATAGACTGCAAAGTGATATTCGACAAACACGTGGCCAATATTTGTAAATAAGCTTTAAACATATACAAACAATTGGCTAGGGCAGCTCGTGTTAGCTGGGGTTTGCATCCGGAGGTCATCAGAATTATCTATACGGCTGCAGTTGAACCGGTAATATTGTATGCCGCCGGTGCGTGGTCGCCAGCTGCAAGTAAACTGGGGATTCGAAGATGACTCGACTCTGTCCAGAGTGGATTTTCCCAGCAGCTTTGTAAAGCGTACCGCACCGTCTCACTAAACTCGGCTTTGGTTCTGGCAGGGATACTTCCCCTCGACCTTCGAATAAAGGAAGCAGCCGCACTTTATGACGCCAAAAAGGATTCCCTTGCCCTGAACTTGGAGATAGAGAAGTAGAGAGTATGGCGCCAGTTATTGAGTTTCCCCATCCATCGGTACAGTCAACCATACTGTTTGGAAGCTTGACAAATAAGTAGCAGTATACCACTTCAAGCCATAAAGTGAAAATATTTACGATGGAAGTAAAATCGAGTATAATTGATATACAGAGCAATCGAACATGCTCTCGGTCATAAGGGCAGGGATTTCGGAATTTACAGCGACGCCATGTCAGCACTCCAAACGGTCTCAAACCTCGGATCGACTCAGCCCATGGATAAGGAAATCAGAAACACCCTAGGGAAAACAAAACTACAATACAAGAGTGTTTCCTTGTATTGGATCAAGGCGCAGGTGGGATTAGAGGGTAACGAGCGAGCAGATGAACTGACAAAGGACGCTGCCCTGCGTTCCAAAAAGAAGCCAGACTAAGACCGAAGCCCGATTTCCTTCATCAAACGAACAATATGGACCGAAACGCTCAGACTATGGGAGGAAAGGTACAAACTAGGTGAAACAGCAGCTATAACAAAACTTTTCTTCCCCTCTGCAAAGGAGGCGCATAGAATAATGAAAAAGATCAAAATTAATGGCTTCATCACGCAAATCATGACAGGCATGGTGGGTTCTCATCGTACTTGAATCGTTTCAAGTGCAAGGAGGATCCATCGTGTGCCTGCGAACAAGGAGTTGAAGAAACAGTCCCACATCTAATTGTTAGCTGTCCCCTATTCCAGCAAAGACGCTTTGACTTGGAGCACGAAATAAATACACAATTAACGATAGAAAATCTACAGAACATAACGAACAGCAAAAATAGAGATAAGTTTCTGGTCGGATTAGTAAAAATTCTTGAAACCTTCTACCTTGTTTAAAATAACGTTATATCCTTCAACGACAAAACGGGGATGCTCAACATCACATATAATAAAAAGCAGAAAATCACGCGTCACAACATTATTAACAAGATTAAGACATATGTTACGATAGTCGTTCAATCGAAAGATAAATAATTTTATTTGTGCTTAATTCAAATTTTATGGTTTACTTTATTGGTTTTATTAATTATTATTTATTACATAATAGTTAAAAAATGTCTTTTATTTATTATTTTTAATTATTGCTTATCTTAATTTATATCTTCAATACATACATTGTGTAATATGATAATGCACGGTGAGACTACCTGTAAGTAGTAGAACCTTTGCCTTGACAATTTTGAAATGTAATTTATTTTTATTTTGGATGTTGGTTGTCCTAATGAATATAACATAAAAGATCCCTGAAACTACAAGTCCGATTGCCTCAATTAGCATATATTTATGTAGATGCTCACTGAGAAAAGATTTTTGAAAATTTCTAGTTCAAGGAGAGAAGTGAGAGGAGTAACTTTGAAGTCGGGACGGACAAATATATACTGACAAAATACGTGTGCGTCTCGGGATGCCCGATAGTAGTGAACTTGAGTTAATCAAAGTTGAATATGATAATGTTAAAAAGGACTCTATTAATAAAATATTTTTTTAATTATAAAATATATTTATTATAGTAACGATTCTAGAATAAGTATGTACGTGTACATTTTCAATAATTTTAACTAATAATGAATAAGAGAAAGGGAAGCCAGACAGACTGGTGCCGTTACGTAACGAAGCAGGTTAGCCTCCCAAGAGAAGTCATCACTTCAAAACTGCCAGTACGGTTTCCGTCAGCTTGTCAGTTTACCTGACTCATAGATGGACTAAAGCAGTTGAGTTTAGGGGTTGACATTAGCAACCAGTGTGGGCCTTGATAAGGCCTTTGATGGGGTATGACAACAAGCGTTTATTTCTTAGTTCCCTTCCTATGGGCTTCCAAGAAAATCATGTAGATGGATCACCAACTTTTTGGCAGATCGAAGCATCGAAGTCGATGTCGACGGTGCATGATCTGATAAAATTTGTCATTTCTGGGGTTTCACAAGGCTCCGTATTATCTTCTACTCTCTTCCTTCTGCATATCAGTGACTTCTCGCAAATTAGCAACATTCACTGCTATTTGGACGACTATAAACATGAAATTTCAATGAAATATGTCTTTTATTACAAGAATTATAATGTAATATTTAGTAAATTAAATTTTATTGCTATAAAATTACTAAGTGTAATCTAATACTGAAAATTATAAAAAAAAAATTGTGTGTGGCACTGTTACTGGCAAACAGGTTGTTGTTTATAGAACGACGTAACATAAAAAATGTTCGAAATCACAACATATATTTTAATTTAATTATTTAGACGATTTAAGCGGGAAGTTAATAATTTATTTAATTTTCATAAGTGCCTGTTTTTAAGACGATGACGTCAATTTGATGCATGCGATTTAGGGTTATGTACCTCACGGAACGCGCGTGCTGAAGTAAATTTTACCTTGTCTTTCGCTTATACGAATTAAACAACTAAACTAAACTTATAGAGTACTTCAATTCCATCCAAAACATATAATGTAAAAATATTCCATGTCTCACAACGTAGTCTTCCACCGAAAAAGTTGTATGATCTCTCGTAAAACATCTAAAGAAAGCACCTGGTCAACAATTTTTTTCCTAAATACCTACCAAAATTTAAAGTGATCGTATATACAAGGCATATTTATTTCTATAATAAATATTATTTATTTGATTTGTTCTGATAATAAGTTAATAACCAATGCTCCAGTAGGATCGGATGTTTAATTTTATAACAGAAAACGAAGCTAACGAAAACACTAATTTCATTTATTACACACTAAAAACACAGTGCCGAAATTCTTCCAGGCTATTACGTGCACCGAACACGTAAAAGCGTTGTTCGAAAATCGTTTGTAAATCACTTTAACGAGCCTTCTTCATACACTAATTAGTTAATGTAACTTTTAACAGCTTACAAGGTAATGAAAGCGGGTGCTGGTCGTTTGATGAATTTAAAAATATCGATTATTCGGTTAGTAATGTAATGGAGGAACGAATAAGTTTTTTTTTTTTTTTAAGTTAATGAGAGACAAGATAGCTCAGTTGTTGGCGTGTGAACGTGGTATATTTTAATTTTGGCCGACTCAAACCGAGGCAAGTACCATGTCTGAATTAGTATAGCACACTAGATGAATGATAGCCGGTTTGGCTTCACTCGGTTTAAATAAATAAAACTGAACAAATAGGGTTTATCATTTACTTTTTATAAATGTTATGTTTACTGTTATGATTATCATAATATTTTCGATTTAGGTGGTAAAAACTAACAATAATAATTCATTACATAACTTTCTGAACGCAACCGTAAACGTCAAACATGGCCGCCCGTTGAACTGTCATGTCATTGAATTTTATGGATTTAATTTTACGAATTTTGTGGATATGTGCTGTCAACTAAAAATCATTATTTTTTAACGATCTAAAACTGTGAATAGTTTTCGTTCGGATCTGTCGTAGACAGCACGAATTTATACGAATTTATTCATATATATAGATCATTCGTATTTTATAATTCATCTCGTGTTTATGAGGGAAAACATCCCGAGGAAACCTGCATGTGTATCCACCATTAATATAGCTGGTTATGTCAACGCTCTCGGAATGAAAATTGTCAGTCCGGACGCTTTTAAAGCAAACATTGCTGAAACTATGACGAATACACGAAAACTTTGTACACCTCTAAATATTTGTAGATCTACAATTTATCTACAAAACTTGAAACAAGAATTTCATACAATTATTAATAATAATAAAAGAATAAATATGATAAATATAATTTTTTCTTTTATCTCGAGACGAATTTTATTTTTTTTCGTTTTCGAGAAATTCGTTTACAAACTTACATACAAACATACACTTACGAAATTAAGCACACGTGCTTGGAACCCTCAATATTTCCTTTCTCCTTTTTATAAGTCGGTTAAAAAAAACGCTTTATTATATTTATTTATCAAATTAAAACTCACTTGAGAATATTAATAACCGACTTACCGTGCTACACTTTGATACGCGAATCCTTTAAATCTTAACAAGTTATATTCATTAAAGTCAATTTCGAATTCAAAATCATCAGAGGGATTTCTCATATTTCATAATCGTGTTTTGGGATGATCTTCGATTTTGTTTACATAGAAGATACCTCGATATCCAATACCAAAAACAAAAACAACTGTGTAACTGCCGTAGGATGCTCTCGGTAATTATTTGTATGCTTATGATATCTAGTACTCATCTCCTATCACAGAGTATTTATGTAAATACAAGATATGTTTTTGAAGGACCTCTTAGCAGGGTCGAGACTGATTACTACATAATACTTACACAGTCTCCGCCAGAAGACACGAAGTGTTTCTTATGCCATTACTTGCAGTAGTAACTAAACATTACTTTGATTTAAAAAATAGATTCACGAGTTCAAACAAAAAACGAAAACGTAAGGTATCTGTAATAGTTAATACCGAGTATTTTAGAATTTAAATATTTGATAATAATTTATTTAATAAATAATATTCGTTTACGAATATATTTGCATGTATAATTTATATATATTATTGTCTTAGTGGCTGAAATTTACTCTAAAACTTAAAAATGGCACTATAATTTAATCCCTAGTCGATACAATAAATGATTTAATAGCAATTGAAGTTTGGAAGTTGATAGTATTTCCGTGTCTCGACTTTGATTTCGATCTGCGCAGTTGACTAGTCACCCTTAAGATTGACCGCCGCCGGTGAAATTGGTCAGGACAATATCGTGTTTACTAAAACGAATAATGTAACTACATATTCAAAGGGTATAACATCTTAGTTTCTATGGTTAGAGGCGTTTTCACAATCTAAAGGACGGTTCATATTTAAAATTGAATAATGCCAATGAACGGTGGTGCCTAATCGTAAGTACGTCTAATCGTAATACAGGGACACAAGGGACCTAACATCTTAGTTCCCAAGTTTGGTGGCGCATAGGTGATGTAAGGAATGTTTAATATTTCTTACAGCACCTTTGTCTATGGGCGGTGGTGACCACTTACCATCAGGTGGCCCATACGCTCCTCTGCCAACCTACGTCATAAAAAAAATCCACCTACCGTCATCATTGGTTTTAACAAATCAAAGTTTTACCATCAGATTAAATTTTATTCGGAACTCGAGTGATCACGATTAAATCAATTTCTTAGACAATTATTGTCTTATAACGAAATGTTATTGTTTTAATGGCGCCGTGATTATTTAATAGTGACAGAATACGGACTTAGAGTATTTAATTACTTTACATCCTGAATATTAACTTGTAATTGCGGATGTACGTACAGACGACAAAACAAGTGTTATAGAAAATATTATTGATACGATGTAGTATTTAGAAACGAATTATACAAGAATACTTGTTTAGGTTGGTACCACCCAGTCTTCAGATATTCTACCGCCAATCAGCAGTACTCAGTATTCTTGTGTTCCGGTTTGAAGGGTGAGCCAATGTAACTACAGGCACAAGGGACGTAACATCTTAGTTACCAAGGTTGGTGGCGCATTAATGGAAGAAATGGGTAATATTTCTAGCACCATTTTCTATGGGCGATTGTGACCACTTACAATCAGGTGGCCAATTTGGTGTCCCGCCAACCTATATAAAAAAAATGGTAGAGGGAAACGGAAACCACCAACCTGCTGGGCTAAGACCTCCTCTCCCTTTGAGGAGAAGGTTTTGGAGCGTATTCCACCACGCTGATCAAATGCGGGTGGAATACACATGTGGTAAAATTTCGTTGAAATTAGACACATGCAGGTTTCCTCACGATGTTTTCTTTCACCGCCGAGCACGAGATGAATTATAAACATAATTTAAGTACATGAAAATTCAGTGGTGCTGAGATTTGAACCCGAAATCATCGGTTAAGATGCACGCGTTCTAACCACTGGGCCATCATGACTTGACGAACCCTATAACAATTGCAATTTAACTCACGTCCCCTAAATTTGACGCCCAAATCGCTAATGCTAGTAAAATACACAACTTACGGCATTCAGTAAACTTCTCTTAGGCCATGATTGTTAAAGGGAAGACAGTCTTAGAATGCTTTAAAGAAGTATGCGTTGTACAGTACCTATTTGGTGGTAGGCTTTGGGCAAGCCCATATGGATACGTACCACCGACTCATAATTTATTCTACCACCATGCATCCATACGGAGTTAATGTACATAGGCAGTGGTGACCACTTATTCATCATCAGGCCTATTTACCCTACTTAGATAGGCGACCTAAGCGAAATTGTTTCTATAAATCGGACTCCTAAATAGAAAGAGCTATAATAATCACTATGTTATATAATCTATACATATAATAATATTGGAGTGTCTGTTTGTAATATTAAAATAACCCATTTTTACTAAATGCATATGTATGTATAATAATAATAATAATCTTTATTTGAAGAATATAAGCATTACAGTAATTACACCAAGTCGCTTATATCTACACTATTTACAATAAATTTAACAATTTTTTATTTTTTTTTAAAATATTTATACTAATTTGACTAAAACATACTACTAAGGATGAGAGAGATAAAATTTAGTAAAAATAAAATTTATAAAAAAAAAATAACAAAAAATAAGCTTAAATCTATTTAGGAACTACAAAACATCTTTAAAGTTCTGGAATATATAGAATTGTTTAAATATAGTATAAAAGGGATCACAAAATATGTCTACATCTCGACAACAAAGTAGGAAGTTATTTAAAAGTTTAACAGCCCTAGCAGTGGGGCTGTTGCTAGCGTGGGGAGAATGCCACATGGTGGGTGGGTAACAAAATAATCTATGTTGCCGTCTTCCAACACCACGCATATATTGGTCGGGACCATACAAATATATGGATTCACGTATACACGGTAATATACCAAAATAAAATTTTTTACAATTTTTTTCCGTCTGTCTGTTTGTTCCGGCTCATCTCTGGAACGGCTGAACCGATTTCGACGGGACTTTCACTGGCAGATAGCGTATGTAATAAGGAGTAACTTAGGCTACTTTTATTTTAGAATTATATATAGAATAAAAATAAAATCACGCTACAATATCCAATTAACTTAAATTCAAACAACGCGCACGAAGTCGCGGGCACAGCATTACATAAATATGAGAAGCAAAGATTATAAAAACGACTTGATTATCCGCAAAGTTAATAAATCTTCCTGTGGCAAGGATTACGTTTCTATAATAAAATCTGCAGATATGTTTAACTTTCGAAACGCAAGTTAAAAATTAATATTAAGTTAGTATTTTCTTTATTTCGAAGCAGGAGATAAAATATAGATTTTTATTGTATTTTGTTGATATCATATTAATTTTGGCGGAAACTTTTAAAGAATTTACTTGGTCGTAGTGCTTTGTGCAAGCCCGTTTGGTTAGGTACCACCCACTCATCAGATATTCTACCGCCAAATAACAGTACTCTGTTTTGTTGTGTTCCGGTAAGAAGGGTGAGTGAGCCAGTGTAATCACTGCCACAAGGGACATAACATCATAGTTCCCAAGGTTGGTGGCGCATAGGTGATGTAAGGAATGTTTAATATTTCTTACAGCGCCTTTGTCTATGGGCGGTGGTGACCACTTACCATCAGGTGGCCCATATGCTCGTCCGCCAACCAATGCCATAAAAAAGCAAATTTCGTGGCTGTTCGGCGTTTACATTCTAAGCTGGTGATAATTTTAATATAATCTTATTAGACTAAAATTCAAAAGTGCTCCTAAGCGGCTACTGAATAGAGTCAATTTTGGTTTCGAATTTATTATTGAAATAGCGAACTTTGCCACGCGTTACTATGGTTACGTTATACGTTGAATTATAATCCTTAACGAAAAACCTATACAGAAG
The DNA here is from genome assembly GCF_905147765.1 of Vanessa atalanta. Taxonomy (NCBI): domain Eukaryota; kingdom Metazoa; phylum Arthropoda; class Insecta; order Lepidoptera; family Nymphalidae; genus Vanessa; species Vanessa atalanta. The sequence goes on from NC_061895.1 coordinate 7,218,608, forward strand.
CACGCTGAATATAATCGTACAAATTCCACGTCAAAAGATTCAGTGGTGTTTACGTGAGGTTCAAAAATATCAGTACAAACTAAAAAGAAATATATTTTTATGAAAATAGATTCATATAATATAAAGTGACGACGTCCGTGGTCGAGTAGTGTGTACACCGGCTTTACGCCACTCCGAGGTCCCGGGTTTGATAACTGGCCTAGTAGATATAGAAAAATTTCATTAATTTTCTACGTTGTCTTGGGTCTAGGTGATTGGGGCAGCGTCGTTACTTCTGATTTTCCATAACACAAGTGCTTTAGCTACTTACGTTGGGATCAGAGTAATGTATGTGATGTTGTCCAATATTTATTTAAAGTATATTTAGCTCTAACCTTGTATTATTTTGTAAAATATCATGTTCATTCAAAATAATATATTGTCACGAATCCAGTTTTCTAAAATCCTAATTCTGAATTCATAGATAACAACTAATAAATTATTTTGTTTAACACGTAATCAATCAACGCCTAGAGCTTGTTTTGACCATGTTTGTGTATAAATATATGTCTGTTACACGCTTTCTATTAAACATGATAAGCTTACAGATCATTTGTTATATTGGTTGAAGTATTTTTATTATGTTGACAGGCATAGTGTTTAATTTATTTTATCGCATCATATATTTTTCTGATTTACATTTGTAACGTGATAAATAACGTTTTTTTACATGGTGGTACTCTGTGTAAGCCTGTCTGGTAGATAATATATATCTGGTAATATATATATTACCAATATACGAGTGGGTATACCTCCCACTTGTATATTGGTGATATATATATATTTTTATGTGATAGGTGATAAACGAACAAGAGGCTTACAAAGTCACTACCACCGCCCATGGATATCTGCAATGGATGCGTTGCCGGCCTTTAAGGAAGGAGTACGTTAATTTCTTGAAGGTTCCAAAGTCGATTCGGTTCGGGAAAACCGCCGGCGAAAGCTGGTCCCACAGAGTGGTCGTGCGAGGCAGAAAATTACTTAAAAATATAGATATGAGGAATGTTTCCAATACCAATGTTTATTGATAATGGTGGCTACCTACAGGTGGCTTTTTAGACATAAAGAAATGGTCTAGGGTAGTAATGTCCAAAAATCCATATAGTCATGTTCATGAAATAATGGGCCTCGCTTATATAACCAGCCAGGTCCTGGGTGTCTTCAGAAGAAAAACTCATCGTGAAAAAATGGTTGGCTTGAATATCAACAGATGCAATTATCTTCGGTTGGGTCTAGTAATGTTACTGGATTTTCCAATCAAGAGTCCTGTGACTATGCACGCACTTGTGCAGTATTATTCTCCTGCGAAGTTGGCTAACCGTCGCTGAGCGGCGATCTCGATTTGACTTTTGACACTATTGCATTTTGTTATTTCTTATATTTATGCATATCAGAAAATTATTTATCTGCTTTAATTGGTATACCTAACTATACCACTACTCGGTGGTAGGACTTTGGTTGGTACCACCCACACATTGGATATTCTTACGCCAAACAGCAATATTTGTCGTCTTCCCATTTGAAGGGTGAGTGAGCCAGTGTAACTACAAGCACAAGGTTTTTAGCTCTCAAGGTTATATACATTTATTTATATTATATATATATTTATATATATATATATATATGTATATGTATTTAAGCGTGGTGGCGCATTGGCTGTCTAAGGAACGGTCAATATTTCTTACAACATTTTACAGTATTAAATTAAATGCAAAGGTACCGGTTCGGAAAGTAGATTATACTGAGAACAACAGGCTTGAAACTCATTAGGAACTCTTTTCTACCTTTTTAATTCAGAGTTTATGTCAATCAAATACAATTAAATTCTGGCTGGATATAAAAAAAACGAACTCCACTCGCTTTTTTAATATTCAGACAATCTTAGCTAATTTGTCTAAATTATCAATTGTTTTTATTTAAATCGAATATACTCTTATAAGTCACTGGCAACTTTAAGTGATTTTAAGCCGACTCACTCAAACTGACCAGTAGAAAAACCTAGCAGGCAACAGCACGGTGTTATCTTACAACCACGCTCGGATGAAGCAATGAATTCTAATTAAATTTGATATAGAATTTGGTGACAAGTATCGTGGAACGAGCTCAGCCAGAGTTAGAGCAGCCAGTCCGTGGACGAGTATATGGGCCACCTGATGGTAAGTGGTCACCACTGCCCATAGACAATGGCACTGTAATACCTAACCAGATGGGCTTGCACAAAGTCCAAAACCACCAAGTAGATTGTTCATTGTACATGATATTATATTGTTCCCAATTCCATTTTTTTTTATAGAAAGTTTTAGTCCATCATCCAAGTTATAAATTATGCGAATGGCCCTCATATGCAAAATCAAAACAAATATCGCATAGCCGTCTGCATTAAGGCAAAGTAGAATACCGATATTCATTATACTGTGAAATTACTAAATTTTGTATTAACACTTGGTTTTAGTATTGGTGGTTTTTTAAGTACTTTATTGTAGAGCTCGTCTAGGTCATCATCGACTCATTATATATTCTAGTAATTCTTAGTTTTGTTGTGTTACGGTTTGAAAGTTGAACGAACAGTGCGAATACAGGCACAAGGGACATAGCATCTTAGTTTCCATATCGATGTAACAAATATTTAAAATTTCTTATGTTGCCGATGTCTATGGGTAGTAAGGACATACCATCAAGTGGCGCATTTGCGTGACCCCAAATCAATGATATAAAAAAAACTCTATAGCATATATATATATATATATATATATATATATATATATATATATATACCGCGAATGCTGTATATTTTTGCTTACCGACCAATCCATAAAATGGTTTTAAAAGCAATACTACATTAAACATAATGGCAAGAAATTTACTAGTCTTTTTGATAGGTTACGTCCTTATTTAAATTAAAATCTTAATGTTCTGCTTAAATCAATTTTATAACTTCAAATAAGTAAACAAAATTTTGTTACTTATTTACTTATTGCTTAACGGTATTATATTTCACTAAACCAGTTTATTATATCACAGATAGCATTTATCTGCGACATCTCATTGTACCTGTTTTGTATTTTTTTTAAACTAACGAAGTACCGTCAGTAAAACACTAATAGATATTTTTAAAACAAATTCAATTCCTAAGTCGATTTATGTAAATTAATAAGAAAAAAGACCCAAGTATTGACCCTTGTGGGATCTCCACATTGTGAACTGAGAACCTAATATAAATATTTCCTGTCGCCCTAATTGCTTAAGTCTGTTAATAATATAATCAGTAAATAAATCAAGCGTCCTTTCGTTAATTGTATAGTGGTATGATTATCAGCCAAGTGTTTTGTGCTGTATACAATCAAAGGCTTAGGATAAGCCGCAGAATATCTCTAAGCCATTCTGTGACTCCTAGCCGATTTTAAAGACATTATACTTTGTCCAATACAGGTACCAACTGTAAAGGAAAAATACATGCGTCGGTGCTCCTCTACAAGTGCACACAAACTGATATTGCATGTGCTTGATAGAATGAGCTCCGAATATCCTCGTGCCAGGCTGTCACGTCACTTCACTATGAAGAAAGTTGTGCCTGTTCATTTCAGTAGCCCAAATTATTTTGATCAATATTTTTCCGACGCTTTTAAAACTATAATTATTTTATAGTGGTCTGGGTTTATAGAACTCGGTTTAAATAGTCAAATCGTTAAATATTGCAAGCTACGGTGCAATTATATAAATTATTTAATTAGTAACATTTTACTGAATTACTCGACAAAGTAATTTTGATATCTAATGTCTGAGAAATAATTACAATATTTAGTTGTTTAAATTTAAGTTTATCAGTTAATTTACTTACATTTGATCTTAAAGACACAGCAATAGTTACTATATTTTTAAACATATTGTAAACAAATATTCGTTGGTCTTCTAGGTAAGTTTAAAGAGGATTCCGAAATATTTGATTTGAACCCCAGATCAAGTTTAAAGGATTTTTTGTTTTTGTTTTTCGGGCAAGTAATTTTCAATAGCAACGCGGAGTCTGTAAATTGGAATTTTTAACTTTTGTTTCTATTCTTTCCGGTTCTGTCGGATTGCGATTCCATCCGATTTACATATTTAGACACCATAAAAAGCCCTGCGCATGGCTAAGTTAGAATCATCATCAACCGATGCCTTAGTTAAAACCGATCAGACAAAAACATCACCGTCACTAGGTAATTCACAACTATAATCTGTTTTGAGCCAATATAAGTCAGTGGCTAGATGAGAATCTTAAGTGAATTAAATCACGGGTTGACTCCGGGCTTGTATCTTGACTTGATTATTTTGAGTTAATAGTTCGTTTTGTGACCGGCTATGAGAAGATGAAAGAAGAACTCACACGTTTATCCAACAACACACATTGGAGCAGTCATTGTCCTGATAAAGGTTTTAGCCCAGCAGTATTACTTTTAAAGGCAATGAGAGTTTTCTTCTTTTTTTTTATGATATCGGTTGGCGGACGAGCAAATGGGCCACCTGATGGTAAGTGGTCACCACCGCCCATAGACAATGGCGTTTTAAGAAATATTAACCATTCCTTACATCACCAATGCGCCACCAACCTTGGGAACCAAGATGTTACGTCCCATGTGCCTGTAGTTACACTGGCTCACTCACCCTTCAAACCGGAACACAACAATACCGAGCACTGCTGTTTGAAAATAATGCATATAAATAAAATACAATTTGCGACCAATTTTCTATATACTTGTACGCAGTCAAGGTAATGTCGACGTTCACTGGCGGCGTGCACTGAGTGACAAGCGCGTATCGCATTTCAAATTATATGATTAATAACAATACCAATCATTCTATATCATAACTTGTCAAGTCGTGAACGATATTTCTTTCATATTTCACAATTATATTTACCATTGTGTAAAAGTTTTAACCTATATATACAGTGATACAATAATGGAACCTTGTCGTGCTGAGATGTCGTGTTCATTTTGTTTGGGGGGGAGAGGTGTTGATGTTGATGATGTAGTTTTATCAACAATTCTATTAAAAACGTTCGTAAGATTCTTGTTGAATGAATGAAGTACCATAAAATTTTCCGACGTATAACTAAATAATAATTTGATTTAAATTAATTTCGTTTAACATTTTTAAATGGCATTAAGCATGACAATAAAATATGTTACTAAGGGCTTTAAATATGGATGAATAGGTCATTTTGATATATTTTTTGTGGTCTTTTAATATTTTACTATCTTTACTTTATCATAAAAGTTTGACATAAGGATCGCTAGTTTAGCGATAAGGTCTGTTTCAGTATATAAAGTTTTATTAATTAATAATTTAATTGGAATAAAGTTACTGACGTAGGCTCAACGAATACAATCTAATTCGTATTTTTTTTAGCTGTTTCATTCAACATTATTTTTTTTGTTAATAACTTTTTTTGCACTAAACAAAAAAGGTTGAAATTTTAATACAAGGTAAGTTATAAATATTTACACCTTCTGTTCAATTTTCAACCATCTAACAATTTTTTTCACATAGTTATAAGCAAAAACGCTTTTCACCCTCTCAACCCCCTAGCGTTCACCCCAGAGGGTTGAAAATTTTAATTTGTTATTATTTTAACGCCACATTTCAAAAAAACATAATGATACTAATTATTCGACCTTCACGGGCTTTATTGACTGGCCTAGTATGTCAGTATTTATTATGTATGTGGTCACTTTCTATCAGGTGAGCCTCCTGCTCGTTTGGTATCTGTTCAAGTCAAGTGAAGTGATATCATGGCTGTTAAAAAAAACATATCCATTTTAGATAAAATTTCATATCTTCAACCAATATTCGTAATGTTTTATATCAATTGAATTCGTTAGCGCTTATTAAGATTAAATAAAAAAGACTGTAGGCGGTCAATTGATCGCCTCGCTTTTCCATCGTAACTAATATTGTAACCGCGAAATTGAGTTTGTTTAATTGTCTGCTATGTTTAACCAACCTCAAGAACGATGGGTAGATGAAAGAAAAATGCTCGAATAGACTGGATAAAGAAAGCACAGATAAGGAAAACTTGGACTGTTTGAGATACAGGGTAACAGAATAATTCTAAATAAATATATTCTTATGTTTTGACTGTTCTGTGTATATTAAGGAAATTAAAAAAGAGTTTATTATTATTATATCTGACGTCGTAATAACTAAGCCGATTATCATGAATTTCTGCGCTTTCAGGGTTACAGAAACGTAGAGGATGTACCTAACATTTGAACTCACAACTCCCAAGAATATTATCTTTATATGTATTTATAGACTTTTAGATAACTACTGCATCCTTTACTTTATTATATTCGAAGTGAATTTAATGGATTTTTTCTCTGTGAAAATGAGTAAGCTATTTTATTTTAATACTAAAATATATTTAATCGATTTCATGAATATAATGAATTTATCAATGTTTTTTTTTTTACAAAATTAACAGTCTGTAAATTTCCAACTGCTGGGACTTATCCCAGCCTCCTCTCCCTTTGAGGAGAATTTTGGGAGCATATTCAATAACGCTGCTCTAATGCGGGTTGGTAGAATACACATGTGGTAGAATTTCGTTGAAATTAGATACATGCAGGTTTCTTCACGATGTTTTCCTTCACGGCCGAGCACGAGATGAATTATAAACACAAATTAAGCACATGAAAATTCTGTGATGCTTGCCATGGTTTGAACCCGAAATCATCGGTTATAATTCACTTCTAACCACTAAGTCAACACGACTCTTCAGCGATTAATTTTATAAATCTTCGCCAGTCGTTTACAAAACACGTCACACTTGTGCAAATCAATGTCTACGAGCAATGTATTGTTAAACATGTGTTTATGGTTGTTTTGTCAATAATTTGGACTATTTCGGTTTGACTGAATTTCTGCCAACACGAGCAATGACCTTTTTCTCGCTATGGTCGTTTCTGGAATCTTTGAACATGACTTCCATTCTATCTTTATGAGATTATAAACACTGCTTTAGAAGGACGGCAACTAGCATGGCCTGTTGTTATACGCTCTCCTGAGGTGCGGCCAGTTCACTCTCGTCCCTCGAGGGGAGCACGAAGCAAGGCGAAACAGGACACAGAACCGCGACAGCGTATGCGTGAATTAAAACGTTACCGGAGCCTCTCCGAGGCCTGAAGAAAGAAGGACCCCCCCCCCCACTGCAATCAGATATCTTTGATAAAATTGCATGATACAATTACAATAGATTTCTACATAATGCATCAAACAAAATTTCAAATCTGAACAAATATTTCCGCTTCTCCTTAGATACAGTTTTTGGTCGTATATTAAAATTATACGGTCTGTGGTTCACAAATAGAACGTTTATAGTTCATATTAACATTTATCATAATTCTTATAATAATTCTACAATCTTTAAATCTAAATCTCTATGCAAAGCAGATCTAGCTTCTGCATTAACTTCCTGTCTGACATAATACTGTTTAAAATTGCAGGCTGATTATCACATGTATGTATATACAGGGTGTTATAATAAAATAGATTTGTATAATCATTTGATATTCATAATATTGATATGTTAACTTTTTTTTTCTTTTGTGATGTAAAAAATGAAATTAGTTTCCGGGTAAAATAAAAACAGCATTTGTAATTTTAGATTTTATATTTCGGAAAAAAAAACTTTGAAGTGTCGAATGTATTTGCGTCATTCCTTTAAATGTTAACCGTTGAAATAGTATACACAATCCTTTTGGGTATCTGATTCCTCTCTCTTTAACTGGATATTGAGCAGGAAATCTTTTGACATTTGACACGCAGATCATCTAAGTTCAGTAGTACAAGAAATTGTAGTCCACCTGTATGGTAAAATATCATCCATCTGAGGGCTATGTAAGTATTTTTTTTGCGTGCATTAACATGATTTTATAGTACTTTTTCTATTGATGCAATCAAAGTAAATATTTCATGATCGATTTTGAATGCAACGTTTTTATGTGTAACGTTTTTGACACGAACAGAAACAACAGCTAAAACATAATTCCTGTTACGATCAGTTTTATATAATCTCAAAAACAAAAATAACACCGATTAATTAAAAAAAAAATAAACATTTTTTTTTAATACACGCTGTATAATCGCAAAGGACGACCGATTCAGATCACGATTATTCTATGGTGATGTCACTTCATTGTTGTACGTAGTAGGTGCTTATGAGACAATGCTTCATATGTAGAAACGAGGTTAATTGCTTTTACTTTGTCCCATACCCTTGCTGGACCATTATGATGGTCTTCGGTATGTGAGTAAATATAGAAGTATATATGTAAAGATTTACCTACCTTATTTACTTATTTATTATGTACCAATTTCGTAATTTTCTAAGCCACAAAGAATTGGTAAATTTTAGACACCATGTATAATAAATAATTATTATTGAAACAAAAATATTCATCATTAATTATTTCGTAAACGAAATACGAACTTTCCTTATTTATGAGTAATTAAATACGTAGATGAATAATAAATTACTTAGGTACTGTACTTATTCCTAATTAATAATTTATATATTTAATAAAAAATAACAGAGAGTTTCTTTATTAAATTAAATATATGTTTCCTATTATTATAATAATATAGATGTATTATAATATATGTTACGTGCCACGGTCACATAAAGGGGTTGAATGCGGCCGTGGAGAGGGTGCTAGACGGTATGAGAGAGCGTCATGCTGTTTTGCTGTCACGGCAGAATCGGTCTTAAGAACTCGCCAACCTGCCGGCACAGACCAGTGACTAGGTGTCGAAGGTATCACTTGTCACAGCTACATAGATACCATGGAAACCAGCGGCTGGAATCCAACTTGGAAACTGAATGGTCCACCTATTCAAGACACGATTGCTGTCATTGCATTTTAAGTCTCCTTTATTCTTCTTCTCTTTATTTTTGTGGTTTTTTTTTAAGATACTTTATTTTTCGGAAGGTCTGTTTATACGTTTTTTCAATTTTGCCTTGTCTTAAATAAAGTTTTTTTTTTTATTTTATTTAAAGAGTCAAGTCGAAGATTTTCGCCCGCTCGCGCTATCCGGCGACATGTCGGCGGCATGTCCGCAACTTGCGTACGTGCGTCAATTGTTCGGCGACACTCGAAGTATCTCTACATATATATGTCTAAAATGAAAGTCGCTTCCCGACGTCTTTACGCTTTTGAACTACGCAACGGATTTTAATGTATTTAATGAACAGAGCGATTTAAGAGGAAGGCATTATTGTATTAGAGAAAAGACGAGAATTTCAACTTTCCTAGCCTAGTGCATTTTTTTTTGTTCGTTGTTCAGTGTAAAAGTTATATATAGAACCTTATTGTACCCGAGTGAAGCCGGGTCAGATAGCTAGTGGTAATTATAAAATGGCAAAAGGAGTTGCACATCTCATACCTGAAGTTTTTCTAACTAGTAACGAGATATGAATCCACCGACTGCCTCGTCGACAGAATAGACAAATTGTTTTCGAAAAAAAAAAAAAATTTGAATACGCAGCTAACAAGACTTTATACAGACAACAATAAAATCTCCCAAGTTTAAATTGAACATAAATATACGTTACTTAGTTTTGATCAAACTTGTGTGTGTTTTAGTGAGATTGCATTGTTATATACATATATTATATAATTTATTTAAAATTTTTTTTAAGATATATTGATTATAAGGACTAGTAACATTACTATGTATTTCTATTTGGCGGTAGAATATTAGATGAGTGGGTGGTACATACCCAGATGGGCTTGCACAATGCCCTACCATCAAATGAAAGTAGAGTAAAGGTGTACAAGAATGATTAATTTATTAAATCCAAAACACAACAAAGTACGAATGTAGGGAAACAAAACAAATACCTAACTGTCTAAATAAGTTCATGATAAAATCTAATGAAATTTCTTAATACATAAATGTATGTCAAATTTATTTTATTTAAAATTAAAATAAATGATTTAATTTTAACTTGATATACATAGATTTTGCCCATTAAACGAAACATTCGCCTTCGTGTAGAAATTGTAATCATTACTCAAATGGTGATATTTATATTCTAAAATTGGAGAACGTTCTAAACGATAAGAAAAAAACACGGAATGTAAGTTGACAAGGTCAGTATCCGATATTGACGTCCAGAAAATTCGAATGTACGGAGTTTTTAATTGTAACGATTCTTGTTTTAGTACGTTGTACGAGTTTTAAATAAAGCGAAAGTATTCCGTCTTCCATTCAAATGAATAAAAACGTGTTATAAGTCTCGTACAGAACTGCCAATATTGGTTTATAGCAATTTATGTTTATTTGTATATTGGTACAAATAATCATGACAATTCAGCATGGGATATTTTGTAATGAACTAGTACCTGAAGTCTAAATCCTCCTCGGTGTTCCCAGAGACCTGCAATATGTCCTTTTTGAAGTGAGGCTTAAAAACAGTATTTTGCGGAAATCTTGGCAGTGCCTTTGACCATCGTGGTGACGATAACCTCTCACCATCAGCTTTTGCTTCGAAATACCACTGAGCTTACTCTATCGCTCATTTTATCTCTCTCATGGCCTGATAGAACCGCAACACTTCTGGCAGAAGATCAGGTAAATTACCTTACGTACGGCAGTCTAACATTAAACTTACTATGGACTTAACCTCTACCATATAAGCAATTAGATCATTTAGATTGTTCTCGGTCAGCTATCGTACCCAATAACTAACATTAGTCTTTGATTGACCTTCAATTACTGCTCGTTTTATGGATTCCAGTATGTGTCAAACTATGTTGCTAACGCCAACCAATCGCGTATACCAAAGTTTTAATAGGTTACAAGACATCGCTCTATAGAAACGATTTCGAAATCGATATACACTTCACTCTTAGAGTGTTAATATATAAACATTAAACTAAAACCCGTACAGAATCTGAATCAGATTAATAATAATTGCGATTGAAATCTTGATATTTAATATTATGCCTTCTCTTCTCTCTAAATTAATTTTGCAAATTATTTTGTGATATTCCATAATCGAGTTTTATGTTTTCATAATCGCCATGATCAGCCAAACGCAATCATGTCGCACCGCCTTTTTCGGCGGTTGGAGGACTATTCTGCGTTTGCCGAAACGCGGCCTCCTTTTTAGAACTCACCTGCTCCGACATCTTACAGTCCTTCGACTCAAGTGACTAGTTCCATTAAAAATCAGTAAGCTATATCGGTACTACACTGTATAATAACTGAATTAAAATAGAAAAAGCAATTGTTTTCTTTATGTTTTGTGTGACTATGTTTTTTTTTTACTTTTATGAGGGCCTCTTTTAATAAAAGTATCATCTTTGGCCCGACGGGGCCCCTTTGGATTAGGGGGCCCCATGCTACATTGGTATAGCTACTGTGGGTCAGTTCCAATGACAATGCATTTTTATGATAAGCATATACTGGTTCTTAACCCAGAATTGTCTTCAAACGGAGGAATGCCTCAACGGTCAACAGCATAATCTGACTGTTTATAAAATTATAATGTTTTAATAATTATATGAATATAATTTTGCTAGTAATGTAATTAAAAAAGTAAACTGTGTATTTTCATTAAAAGACCTTCGACGGACTAGCTCACCGTGGTATTTCATACAATAATTACATCTATGAAAATATTTAATAGAAACATATCTGAAACGCGATTCAAACGTTAGTGAATTCTCCATTAAATTGAATTTTTATTGACGGTTAATATAGAATGGATCATAGTCCAGGGACACGTTGTACTAGACATCGATTTATTTATTTTATTAAATGTTTTTTACATTTGATATTAGTTAAAAGAAATCATTAAAATTAATACGTAACATAGAACAATAGATTATCAAGGGATCCTGATTAATTTTGCCTAGGTTGACAATTATCAACGGATTAGACTTCGAACGATAGCACAGAAGTGTATTCGAAAACACAGGCCCTCCTGTCCCCTCAATTGCCACGTTAATTATTATTCAATGGAACGGCAATCCGTCATGAGGGAGTTATTTCATAACGCGAATCGCTTTACGGAAAACAGGTACCAATTTTTGACAATTCCTTGACAAAAAAAGCCAAAACATTTTTTGTGTAATGTATCCTAATAGTTACTAGGCTATTTGACAACTAGATATAGCCCAGAATACAAGTAATAATAGCTAAACACACACACACACACACACACACACAGTCCTCTTTACAGTACGAGTAAAAAACATAAACTGTCTCGTGCGTTAGTTTACTATTCGCCAATTGAGAGCATCTAGCTGGCGGCCTTGAGGTTATATGGTAATTGCTATTAACATCACAAAGGGACCGCGCACAGACGCGACTGAGATGCAACGCAATATTTGCGTAATCACAGATATTTAAATGTGGAACGATCAAATATATTGTACATAAATACTACATTAGTAAATTATATTATATAAAACATTAAAAGGCTTGTTTGAACGATAAATTGTTTTTAATTAATTTTCGCAGATCGTCATACAGTTTACACGAAACTCAGTATAAAATTTGTCAGGCTATTCTGTAAGAATTCGAAACTCACCGTAGAACTTGGTGGTAGGGCTTTGTGCAAGCCCGTCTGGGTAGGTACCACCCACTCATTAGATATTCTACCGCCAAATAACAGTACTCTGTATTGTTGTGTTCCGGTTAGAAGGGTGAGTGCGCCAGTGTAACTACAGGCACAAGGGACATAACATCATAGTTCCCGAGGTTGGTGGCGCATAGGTGATGTAAGGAATGGTTAATATTTTTCACAACGCCTTTGTCTATGGGCGGTGGTGACCACTTACCAACAGATGGCCCATATGGTCGTCCGCCAAAAATTGACATAAAAAAATCGTTTTAATATGAAGTTGACCTTTGAAAACACAATCGTTCAGCCAGCGTGTGAGGCGCGCGGTTGAGGTTTACCCTATCTTATTTTATATACCCTTGACTTACTTCCACATTTATAATAGTTAGCCTTATTAACGAATAATAATCTTATATATTAATAGAGTAAGCGGATATTTGTCCCAGTGATGAAACTATGAAATGATAGCTCCACACAAAAATCAGTTATGGTGTAATTTTGCAGAAAGTTAAAGAGGATTGTTTATTGCAATTTATAAAATTGTTACGATTTATCAAATAATTAATTTTAGAGAGCGGAACAAAGTTACTGGCTTGTAAGAGACCGGTATGACGGTTGTTCAAGAAAAAAAACATAAACAAAATTAAAGTAAATTGTTTTCGACAAACTCCAAATATAACTGAACTAATGCGTATTATTGGATGTTGAAAATTTAATTTAATAAATCATTTTGACGCCAAATGTAGATGAGTGACTTGCAGTTTGATATGAAATCAAAAGAAACCAGTCATAAGTTTCGAAACGTCTAAATAAGCGGAAGTTTCGCAGGAGATCGACTAGTCTATAAAAATATTATAATTGCGAAAGTAAGCCTGTCTGTAACCTCTTCACTCTCAAACCGCTGAACGGATGTAGATGAAATTTTCTATGGTAATAGTTTGAGTCTCGGAGAGGTTAGGTTACTCTTTTTTAATTCAGCCTTCGAGGGGGAAATGGTGGTGAAGATGTGAAATAATTATAAATTTCGCGTTGGTGATGCCTTAGGTTCGGTTAGTTATAAATAATGATAGAACCCATTCTCTAAGTATTAATTTTGAACTGGTAAGTATGACATGAGACCCGAGATGGGACAGTGGTTAGAACGCGTGCATTTTAACCGATGATTTCTGGTCCAAACCCAGGCAGGCACCACTGAATTTTCATGTGTTTAATTTGTGTTTATAATTCATCTCGTGCTCGGCTGTAAAACATCGTGGAAGGAAAACATCGTGGGGAAACCTGCATGTGTATAATTTCAACGAAATTCTGCCACATGTGTATTCCACCAACCCGCATAGGAGCAGCGTGGTGGAATATGCTCCAAACCTGCTCCTCAAAGGGAGAGAAAGCCTTAGCCCAGCAGTGGGAAATTTAAAGGCTATATGTACGTATGTAAAAAGTATGACATTGTCCAAACTGCGTAGCGCTGTATAGTTGGACCAATGGCATCGATAAACGATTGTTCAATTGGTGTGGTAGCACCCTTAGTCTACATTAACACACATTTAAGCATGTCATAATATAAAAAAAAAAAAATAAACAATTGTTACGCAATACATAATAAATATTAAAAAGAACGAAGGAATAATATAATTTTTATATATTTATTTTTACCTTTATAGAACATCTAGCATTGCGAGTTCTCGAAACAGAGCAAACCAAAAAAGAAAACGTTAATACGCTGAAACGAAACGCGCTTTGTTCAAAATTTTCACATTCTGTAGTCGAATAAAAACTTTATTCCACTTAAAATTATTTCGTTTATCCAAAGTATGTCAAGAGAAGGTACGTAAGTTATTGTCATTTCATATTTAAATTAAGAATAAAATATACTCTATTACAATAAGTTTACGAGTAGTTTTGTCCAATCTTTATCATAGAAGGTTCTTATGACCTACCAATTTTACGGGTAACTATGGCTTGGTGTATTGTAGATAACAATAACAGCCTGCCATTGTTCCACTGCTGGCATAAGGCCTCTGTTCCTTTTGAGGATAAGGTATTTGGCAATTTTTACATCAGGCTGCTTCATGGCAGATTTTCACCCAGATCATGCAATCTGCACATTCTAAAAATTCATCCTTCAGCGCCGAGCATAAGATGATTTATTAGCACAAATGTAGGACATTGTTGCTGCCTCAGCTTGAATCAGTAATCATCAGTTAGAAATCATATTATGTTCTAACCACTGAACGATCTCGCATTTTCGCTTATTTAAGACAAATATTTCAGACCCAATATTTAAAAAAAAACACAAAGAGCTGCCGCTTTCCATGGTATGGTACCTTTTTATTACCAAATTTTTTACTGCTGTATTTATCTGAAAAACTCTTGGCAGAAAAACCCGACATCCTAATTTAACTCGACTCAGAGAACTCTAAAGCTTAAGATCATTGGTCGCTTAAGCCAGCCAATGAGCAATGTGGTAGAGTATAGTGTGAATATACTTTTTCAAGTTTTCTACCAGTATTGTCTGGTCTACTAGCCCATCGGCTGCGAAGCAATCACCAGTTATCTTACCACAAAAAATCAGTACTTCGTATAACTGTGCTGGATTGACGGGTGAGGGCACCAGTGTTATTACAGGCAATAAGGCCTCTTATCTTAGATTTTATGGTTGACGGCACATTCGAGGTGAAAGGCATACGTGTTTTAACAAGTACTCATTATCATCACTGTCAAAAAATTATTTGTTCAAGACTCTTAATAAAATTATCAATAAGCACTATAATAATCACGTTACGTCATGTTAAACAATGTCGTGTTAAGTTGAATAAAAGTAACTACTGGTTAGGAATATCGACATCATCATTATCATCATCCTCCTGCCCATATCCCAATTTTACTTAGAGTCGGCACAGCATTTCTTCTTCTTCCATAATTCTCTGTCTGACGTCGTCTCACAAGTAACATTCCAGTCATATCGTCTTTCACACAATCCATCCATCGTTTCTTTGGTCGTCCTCTACATCTATATCCATCCACATCCATGTTCAACTTTCCTCACAACGTGGTCCTCATTCATCCGCATAACATTCGACAAAATTATTATTATTAAATTATATATTATTATTAAATTATATAAAAAAAATATATCCCGCTGAGTTTCTTTCGCCGGTTCTTCTCAGGTCCGAGGTGCAAAATTCCGAACCGGTGGTAGATTTTTGACAATCAATAAGCAAGTGTAAATACTTCTATACTGAATAAAGATTTTTGACTTGACTTTGACTTGGACTATTGAAATGCAAAATTTAAAATTGTGTGTGTGTTAAAGGCTTTAATAAATTGAATGATATCTTAGATGATCACATATCTTGGCAATAAAACAATCGCCTCCGAGCCGTTTTAAATAGAAATAAGAAAAATTATATCGTAAATAAAATTGTTAAGAAAAAAAAGAAAAGTTCCGCTGAATTTCTTTTGCCGAGTCTTCTCAGGTCTGAGGACTTTCTTTCCGAAACGGTAGTAGAATTTTATTAACTTCTAACCACTATGCCATCTCGTCTCATGTATATATATATATACAGGAAATGATTATTATGCGTTGCTAAATCATTCAACCGATTGAGATGAAACATTCGGGAGTTGTTCTGCGTAGGCTCACCCGCGAAGGTTATTGCTCCAAAAAATCACAAGATTTTTATATAGCTGCGCTAGAATAGTCTGTCCTTCAATATTATATTATATGTTGACCCTTCGACGCGTAACCGGAATAAGTATATCAACCAACGTTAGTTCATTCTTATTTTTATTTGTAGCTTAAATGAGGTGACTTTTTTTTAATTCTAAGTGAGTATGAAAACGAAATAGACATATTAAATGTAACCAATTTCAAATATATTTTAACCATTGATCCGGTAAATGTTCGAAGAAGTGAATACGCCGTGATGGATGACTACAGCTGGTACATTGAACTTTCCGCTTTTGAGAGCGATGCGCTTGTCCATTGTCATTCGATACTTGATACAAGGATGGGAGGCGAATGACACTTCTTTTTTTTAAATGATAGTGACTTTGATACAGATAATGTGCCAAGCAAATTATAAGCGTAATAAGAGCTTTACGCTATTACGACGCTTAATTGCTTTAAAATATATTATAATAGCTTAACCAGCGACTTTACCCGAGCGAATTAGGGGTGGTGTTTCATAAAATCCGTTCTTAGCGGATGTCTTTACTCTATAAGGAACCTACCTGCCAAATTTCAAGAGATTAATCAGTGAGTGATATTTCGCTTGTGTGTATATATATATATATATATATATATATATATAGATTTTATGTAGTTGGACAGATAAATGTCTGTCATTGGCACTGTATGAAATATTAACCAACAACTATTCCTTAGATCGTCAATGCTTCACCAATGGTATTATGATGTTACATCCCTAATTACACTGGTTTACTCACCCTTCAAACCGGAACACAACAATATTCAGCTTTTTGACGGTAGAATATATAATGAATGGGTGGTATCTACCCGGGCTTGCATAGAACCTAGTTCTAACTCTAGATTGCTTAAATTATACATATACCTTCTTAATTTACATGTATAGGAAGCCGCGCCCCTACACGTTTAATTTTATTATCGATGTGCATTAGTGTGGGTTAGGTTAGGTGACCTTACAAGATGGCTTAGCAAAGACAGCAAAAATTAACAGAGGAGCCGTAGCACACCGAGTTGGAACAAAGTTGCTGTCCCTATATATTTTGTACTAGTTGAACTTCGGGTTTTCCCGCGCGAAATTCATAAAACTTTACCTATATCGGGGTGTGAATTAAAAAAAGCCTTTGTTCTTTCTCGAGACTCAAACTACGGCCGAACCGATCTCATCTAAATCAGTTCAGTGGTGAAGACGTAACAGACAGAGTTACTTTCGCGTTTATTATATTACTATTGATTAAATAACAGACAATGAAATAAATTAAAAACGTTTGAGAATACATAAATGACAAGAAATAAAATTGGAATAAAAAATCTTCATGAATTATAACAAAAACACAAAATAATATTATTCAAAACCGTTTAAATAGAAAGACATAAAGAACAAGGAATGAGAGGGAAAGTTCATTTGGGAGGGGGGGGGGCAATAATGCTTCTTTCTTACGTAACCGTTTATGCCAGTTCACTTTACTATAAACAACATAAAACATGGTTCCAAAAAATACAAACTATAGTATATTTGTTAAGTTTATTTCAATAAAACTCTACATGGATCTATACTTGACTGAGTACGCACAAGGTTACAAGCTTCTATGTGTGTTTGTGTGCTAGTGTGCGTTTGTATACCTACCTATGTGCGTACGCGACGAAAGCGTGAATGTAATTCAGATACCAGAAATATCTAACAGATCTATAATGATTTTCGGTATACGGATTTAAGCTTCTAAGAGCGTATTAAGCATATTTTTCTAACTAGTTGTAACTAAAAATTTCAATACAAAATAGATACTTTGACCATCGATGATAATGTCCTGTTCGATTTCACCATCCAACTACGCAGGACAAATAAATGCACAAACACATTTTCACAATCCGATGGAATAAATTTGATTTGTATTCGCTTTTTTTGCTACACTTTTGTTTTATTATTTGAGGGCTTAATTTGGAACTTTGAGTTCAAACTATCCATAGCTTCATAAGATCGCCAGTCTAGATATAGAGAGTTTAAATCCTTTATTTTACAGCTTATTGGATTAAAAAATTATATTTACCTTTATGCTAACATATATTGAATGAATATTATACTAACTAAATAGCTATTGAAGAATGTGGCACATCCGTATAAACACGGTGTATTAATACACGATATCGTGATACAATGTGCACGCGCACCGTCACGTTCCGATCAGTATTGCCTTGGTACAGTGCTCTACATCCGTAAAACGAAATAATAACTACCCAATGAACCGTTATAGTTGTGTTTTATGGTTAGCATCAATGGGTTGCCGGTTTGAGATACATTTAAGTGTTTAAAGTTGATCACTTTGGAGGCATGTTAATTTTAAACGTAAATTTTAAGAGCCGAGATGGCCCTGTGGTAACGCGTTCATCTTAACCGATAATTTCGAGTTCAAACCTAGGCCGGCACCACTGAATTTTCATGTGCTTAATTTGTGTTTATAATTCATCTCGTTCTCGGCGATGAAGGAAAACATCGTAAGGGAAACCTGCATGTGTCTAATTTCAACGAAATTCTGCCATATGTGTATTCCAACAACACCAACAGCGTGGTGGAATATGCTCCAAACCTTCTCCGGAGACCTTAGCCCAGCAGTGGGAAATTTACAGGCTGCTAATATATGTAATGTAATAAATTTTAAGCGTCAATAGCGCCGCCTGGCGATGTAAAAATTCGCAGGACCGATCCTGACCCCTGGGCTTTTGTCGTACCCACTCCTGACACAAGCGACAAGCTTAAATGAAGGGCTTAATAGGAATAATAGTAATTACTTAATGCATTTGGGGCATTGCTATTCTTTTAAAAAAAAAACAATTAAATTAAATTGTAAAGTCGAGAAGAAACAGCAAGAAACTCTGTGATTACTATTGTCCACCATCCTGGATATAATGATTTCAGTTATATGACATTAAAATACAATTAATTTTATATCTGAAAGTCAACAAGTACTAACTTCAAGCTCTTTTTATCATCGATATAACTTTGTATTGAGTTATATATTTGTTAATGTTAACATATTCATAAGTAATATACTCTTGTATCAATAAATACGTGGATTAATTATATATTAAAAAAAATGAATTAAAATCTATCGTAACTGTCTGTATAAATATTGGACATCAAATACATTACTCTGATCCCAATGTAAGCTAAAGCACTTGTGTTATGTAAAATCAGAAGTAACGACGGTAACGCAAACACCCAGAGCAAAGACAACATAGAAAACTGATGAATTTTTTCTACATCGACACGGCCGGGAATCGAATCCGGGATCTCGAAGTGGTGTACCCATGAAAACCGGTGTGCACACTACTCGACCACGGAGGTCGTAATTGGTTCCGAATATAGTTTGTAACGGACGAACCGGCAAAAAACTCTGTGTTTATTAATTATTAATGAAGTATATAATCAACTATACATATCATAATAGGCAAATAACCTGATGGTAAGTGGTCACCACCTAGACATTGGCACTGTACGAAATATTAACCATTTCTTACATCGCCAATACCCCAACCTTGAAATCCAGCAACGCATACACCCTCCAATCCAGAATCCCGAATACACTAATTATTGCTGTTTGGCGATATAATATCTGATGATTGGACCAATACTGACAGGCTTGCAAAAAACTTACCACCACGTTTTAAAATAATATCATGATTGGACATATTTTTTTACTTCCTAAACCAACCCTTATAGCTACTATAACATAAATAGCCGTTTTTATCCTAAGTAATAACATCAGTATACGTTCCGTTCACATAAAAACTTTGATGAAAAACATTATGGATATTTTATGAGGGTCGCTGAAGTGTTATTATTTTAACATTATTATTGAACGTTAAAAATATAATTGTAATATTTTTGAAGTATTGACGTGGTTCATAGACGTATTCCTCGAATCTTAAGAAAGGTGATGGTCGAATATCGAACGATCATTACAGCTAGAAACAAGGTTAGGTTAAAACCAATAGCTACAAATCACGCAAGACAATGCGTCTTAGTCGTAATAACCATATAAAACGATAATATTACATTTATCGAGCCGAGATGGCCCAGTGGTTCAAACCCAAGCACCACAGAATTTTCATGTTCTTAATTTAAAAGGTAACCAGCATGCTGTGTCAATCCCGCTGTCTAATTTTAAAGAAATTTTGCCAGATGTGTATCCAAGAAACTGCAATGAGGAGCCCAGTGGGATCTTCACAGGCTCTCACTTTTTTTAAACATTGACCGTTAATAAGATAATTTTAAAGGTACTTTTAATGACCATAATTGTGACTGTCAATCAAAAGCGAAGGAAATGTGCCTCTGTGTGCCTGGAATACACAAGCAATTAAAGAAGCACACCTGTTTGCCATTTGTTAGTATGCTTATTTAGAGCATGCTCTTTTTAGGTAAACATGTGTTAATTAAAAGCAAATGACCGAACAATACATTGTTATTGCGGAAAAAATCTTTGTAGGATATAACATTGTCATTATTTACGTGATTGTATTACAAATATTGTAATAATTTTTATATTATTTGTATGATTTTAATTATGAAATTTATTTCCGTGGAGAACAAACAATTGTCAAATAGTAATATACATTACAACTGGCAAGTTGTGTTTTATTTAGAAGATTGTATCGATTATGTCAAAAATAAAATTGTATATTTAAGTTTTGTATTCATAAATTGTAATGTAGAATTTATAACATTTTATAACAAGCATTCACTTATTATGAGCACGCTTATTCCTAGATAACCTGAGCCATTTGAAATTCAAAATGGCCGCGATTTTTCGGAACGAAACACATTTAAAGGAGATTGTCCACTTAGTATGGGGACTTTGGCCTGACGTGAACAGACATTTTATCATATTTTTTGTAAGTAGTTTAAAAGCACTAACTAGTAATAATGAGAATATGAACTTAATTTTGTATCAAAATGTTTTAAAAGAGATTTTTGTCATGTGAGGAAAAACAGGTTAAAGCGAAATAAAACAAAATTTTTTATGATTTATTTTTATTCTGAGACATCATATGTTATTAATATGTATTGACTGAACCTGATTAAGATCTAAACTATCGCCTTCGCTCTATCAAATCAGTTCCACAGTTTATGCATCTCAAAGATACGGATTGGCAAGGAGTCACTTCTTCTGTGTGCAGACTATCATGAGACACGCTTTGGTATTGTTCAATGTCCATATTCAAGCCGTAGTTAGCGATGGAGCTAGTTTCGGGGTCCATATTACGTGAGTGTTGGTCATCGTTTATGCTATGTTCGGAGTCCATAATACAAAAGCCAGGGTCATCGTTTGAGCGAAATTCGGGGTCCGTAGATGTGCCGGGGTCATAGGAAAAAGATAGGTCGGAGTCCATAATGAATAAACAATCGTTGAAAGAAAATCCACAATAAATCAACACTCTCAATGTAGGAAAACAAAGCGAATGTAAAAATCAGTCTGTGACATACCAATGTCAATTTGTATTTTTTTGTTTTATTAGTGTTGCATTAGAAAAAAATCATTACAAAATCGATCGAAAACAGATATGATTACGTTTAACATTCTTCATATTTCAGTTTATAAAACGTTTTAAATGATGAAACTAATTAAAACAAATATATTTTTTTTTTTTTGAATTAATTACTTATAGTTGTATTAAGTACTGCGAGATGATTCGATTTGACGCAATCGTTACTTGATCTCGCTGGTAACACAAAACGTGGATCAATAAAGCAAATCAATGAAGATACTTTAAAAATATTTTTTCAATAAAATACAAATGTACACTCAAACAATAATAGAATGGCTAGCTAAAAATTAATATTATTTTTTTCATAAACTTGTTTTTTTGATAGCAGCTTGTTCACGCTAGGCCAAAAATGGACATTGCCCTTTAAAGTGCTTTTTTGAAACAAAAAGATAATGAAATTATAAGGTTCAAAAAATTATATTAAAATTTTGTCATGTTTTAATTAATTTACAAATAAAATATTACAATACAAAAAATATAACTTTACTTTTCGATAAGAATATTCAATTGAATATTTGAGCAACCATGCTTCCAAATGAGTTTAAAAATCAGCCTGACGTGCAATTAAGTCTGTTGCTTTATCAGAAGCATAGTCTTTTCGTATGTTTAATATATGTATGTCATTATGTACCATCTGCTTGAGCTTAGCGTACTTTGTACGATTAAATAGAATATGTGTTTTATGCAATATTAATTTAATTTTAGCGCGATTATGCATTGTCATTTTGTGACAGTTAAATTGAATTCTCTATGAACCAGGAATAATCCAGCTCTCTTCATCTGTATACGCCACTTCAACTAAAAAAATATAGCTAAGAATACTAAGTAAGGTAATTAAAGGATTATCTATAAATGTAATGAAATTGGAGGTCTGTTTGTAATATTAAAATAATGACTTTTTACTAAATGCACATGTATCTACACGATACATGTAACAAAATAACTATTTTTTTTTAATTTTTGTCTGTCTGTCTGTTTGTTTGTTGTAATATCTGGAACGGCTGGACCGATTTTGACGGGACTTTCACTGGCAGATAGCTGTTGTAATAACTTAGCTGGTGGGGAAATGGGAATGATCCTCCCATTAGTTGTTTTGATGTGGATTTAACAAAATACATCTTGATGGGACTAGCTGTACTATTGTATTGGATTAGGAATAATAACAGTGAACCAATATGAGTTGAAAGGAAGAGATACTGCTGCTAGATATATCTATATCGCTGCTAGATAAGCTAATGACGAATGCGTCAACGATAGATTTAATTAATATTACTCAAAATATGTACCGTGTATTTCTCTATTATTACCACAAAATAATAATAAGAATTCAAGCGTCAGTGGTATGTAGGGACAGTCCATGTTATCATATCTCATCAAATAGAGTCGGAGTCAAGAGTCTACAACGCAGCTCTGATTTATTTCATTTCCTTCTTCGATTTCTGATCTCAAATCAAATCAAAATGTTCGAGTAGGCTTTTAGGTACAGGTACTTTTGAATTGTCATTTTACAGAATTGGATTAAACGCAAGGCTGTGATGATAATTATTTATCATCACATTGACCGTTTATTCCAAAAGGCAGTCAATCTAAACAGTTGCCGCCTCACTCGCAAGTTCCATAAGCTAGCTACGAATACTAGCTGTTTAGAATTTCGTTTATGTATTTATTTGCCAAATTTCAGTACAAAAACCGCAATACACTTTAAGAGAATTTCTTTAATTTGACCATTAGACAAGTATTTATTTCAGTTCAGTGGAAAAATACATTTGGGTGTTATGACATACTATGTATTAATAATAATTTTAGATTCTATTATAACAGCTGATCCATAAAGTTATCCCGCCTAGACATTACTGATCTGTTACGGTCATTATGTTTGGTTTTGGTTAATGCAAAATAATACTGCAAATTGGACAGGTAGATTCTGATATTAGTGCGTTCAAAGAAAACTCCACACCTTTTCATAAGTATATATATATCTATGAATATTAATCTATTTGGAAAGTTATATAACATATGAATAAGTTTATGCTCCATAACTGTCTTATCGTAAAAATCTTGCGCACGCACTCATAAAATGCGCCTTAGCTTTACTATAAGGAAGGATTCAAACGTACTATGAATGAAAATATAAAATTATACTGCATTCCGTTGTTTTATGGTTACCATGACACCATTTTATATTAGCGATATGATGCATGTGGAGGGAATCTACTATCTATAGTACCTACCCACACATTTGTGATTTTATGGGGACAAAAAAAATCCATCGAATAAAAAAGCATGATATTGCAATTTCTTAAGGCGTTCCCTTATTGAGTCGATTTGTATGTCCAACGTTGGCTCTAATTGGTAGATTTAGCTTAAGTTTCATTGTTGGTAGATCTCGTTGAATGAGTGTTAAAATACCTGCGTTTATGGTTAACGGTATACCTTAGTATATTTTCAATTGATATGATTTCTATTTACCATTTCTAATTACCTTGCAATGCCTCAATAAAGTTTAGCACTGGCACGCCAACTAGTTGATAGTATTTTTAAAATAATTATCAACAAAACCACAGAGGTATTCCGTAAGATGGAACTCAAACCGCGTGAATTGTCCTAATATGATACGCGACATTGACTGTTATGGTTATAAAATATACAGATACACGTATCAAAATGGCATATCAACGTAAGTTGCAACTGCATTGCTGGATGAAATTTCGACTTTATCGGATGAAAGGTGTATGAACTCTAGGGATTAATATTTTATCTTTTAAATGCCTACTAATAAACGAGATAACATTTTTGTAATTCCTATCTAAAAAATACTAAATAAATATAGATAAAACTAATACCAGAAGGAGCAACATTGTATTTATTTGAAAAGAGCAACTATGTGAGTTTCTTGCCGTTTATTTAACTGGAGGCTGCTTTCCGAAACGGTGGTAGTGTTTTAATATTGACGTTTCAAAAACGCTTCATTGTGAAGTTTACTTGAATAGTTCTACATTCGATTTGCAATGCGTTTCGGAGTTTTTATTTTTGAATGCGTCGATGGTTTTGCTTGTTTTATATACAAGATAGATAGAAAATATTTCCCATAAATTCGCTTAAACAAAAACGAAATAAAATTCAAGAAAATACACACACACATAAATACTAACACACACGAACATAAAAAAGTCTATCAATCGGTATATTATAAAAAATTACAATTTAAATTCCTTATAAGGACTATAACCTTCACAATTGATTAGCTATAAATATATATATAGGGTAAGCAAGTAATCGTTGCACTAAAATCTTAACACTATTTCGTAATCACTACACATAACTAACTATAATAGTTACTTTTTAAAATTAGAACAGTTTTAACATAAATATTAAAATAAACTTGGTAGTGCTGTTTTCTCGTCGTACAGTCGGCACTAACACACCTGAAAGTTTGCTCACCTAAATAAAACACAGGTTAGAGCAACAATTCAGGCCCATCAGTGTACCGAACTTCTTCTCTCTTCTTTGCTATTCTTCTTTCTTCAAATGCTTCAATCATTCTTACCAATACACTGTAGTCAGCTTCAGTTAGTAAATACATTAACAAACCATAAATCTGTATCAATATATAACAAATATTAGCCTCATTTTTATGGTCAATAGCGCAATAGTTTACGGGTCGCCTAGCGATGTAAAAAGTCGCAGGATCGATCATGACCTCCTGGGCTATTATCGTACCCACTCCTGACACAAGTGATTAGCTTAAAAGGAGGGCTAAATAGGGATATTAGTAATTCCTTAATTAATTTGAGACATTGCTAATATTCTTTAAAAAAATACAGTTAATAATAACAGCAACTCGCTTTGGTAGCCCTAATATTAATTTAATAAATATATGTCTATGAACTACTAAACTAAATCAAAATAATTGAAACTTTGACAATACTTCTATTGACATTTGACCTTCAACTGGATTCCCGAAAGCAATCAAAATTCCTCCGTAGCCAAAATAATAAAAAAAAAAAGGACGCTTGTGTGCAAAAGGTATGAATCGATCGCCTTTGGCTTTTTCTAACGATATTGTATATATGGGAATAAACACAAATTAACCAAAAATAAAATAAAAATATAGTTCAGTTTCTTTCATTGGTTATTCTACATGATGTAATAATAATATTCGATAAAGGAATTTGGTTGTTTGATTGGTAAGCTCGACAATATTGTGGTCTTGTTTATAAGGCTTTGTAAAAATCCAACTAGGCAGGAACTAGCTATTAACATCATTACAATTCGTTAAATTATTCAGGTATAAAGAGTGTGAACACAGTACACACACACACGCACACATACACACACACACACACAGTACACAAGGTACATCATAAATTTCCCGGGCTATTTTCTATATTTTTATATACTTGCATAAGATAGCTAATAGATTTTCTTTTCCACTGTTAATGTACATGGTTTTCGTTTAGGTGGCAATGCTCTCGTTAATAACCATAAGGTTTCCCAGTAAATCACTAAGAGGATTAACAATAATCCAATATTCCTAAAACCTTATGAGTCATTATGTGAGCATATCATAAATAAAAAAACAGCATTACAGATATTAGAAAGTAGGGTCGCTAAACTGTCCAACTCCATGATTCATGTAATATCAAATCTGTTTAATATTAAACTCGAGGATTTAAGACACATCCCAAGGACACTTAAAACCTTTTAGTTCTGTCATCTGTGTGAAAAATAGACAGTGCTAGTATAAATTATATCCTAGTTAAATTAAACTAGCACGTTCCAAATTATTAGGTATTTTGCTATTCTCTTTGTTTAGATTATTATCATGGTGTAATCTAACCGCATAATAATTCGTATAGAAGTAGAATCCCCATCGTTCATTCAATATTGGTGATAGACCTTTGTGCAAACCCGTCTGGATAGATACCGCCCATATTCTACCGCCAAAAAGTAATATTTAGTATTGTTTTGTTTCGAATAGAAAGGGGAGTGATCCAGTGTAATTTCTTAATAGTGTAACCACTTACTAACAGATGACCTTGAATGCTAGTCTGCCTATCTATTTAAATTTATATATATATATATCCTCAAAACATAACGATGACTGATAAAACTAACAAGGCTAAGTGTCATATTACAAGAATCGTTAAAACATGATTGGATCACAATAACCTAACACGTGTCCAAACAATATTGTGTAAGTTTATCTAAATATTGAATCTACATCGTTATGTTAACGAACATGGCGTCGCATAAAAAGGCGCGAAAATACGTACTATTTGACAGCTGTCAATTATTAGAGCTTGACAAATGAGGTCGGACTGGATGATCGTTTCAAAGTCCCGATACGGGAGCGATACGATTCGGAATAAAGTGGCATCTATGGATATTTTTTTGTAGAAGTTACGTAACGGTTTCTTTTGTCACGATTTATCGTTGACTGTTAGCGATTTTTATATTTTTTATCGATGACAGGACACATCATTGTTTGTTTGTTCCATTAATGGAGTAAATATTGCCGTGATATCAATTTATGAGTCACGTCTATGTAGTATGTATTTTGTTTTTTTTTTCTTATCAATTCTTAGGGTAAGTTTGACACTTAGTCAAAAAAATAAATACTCTAAGCCTCAGTTTTTTTATATATCCAGACAGTGTTGCACTATAAAATAACAAAAACAAACGAGCCAAAATTTTAATCCTGGTGTGCGTGACAGCTACGTCATTCGCCAAACGTCACACTATTTTACTAGTGTGCGTGTACTTGGTGGTCCACGGTTGGCCACTATTTTTGTTGAAGCATTTTCAGTTTTTACTGTCAAGATAGACAATAAAAACTGAAAACATAAAAATAGTAAATACTTTAAACATTGATTATATCAATTTAATATAATGTTGAATTTAAGAGGTAGGTATGTTTATACTAAGAACAAAAACGCCTAATGAGTTAAACTATTCACACTACTCGTATCATAGAAATTGACGTACATTTTTATATATACAATTAAACATAATTTTTTTTGCTGCAAAAAAAAAAGTGAATAAAATAAGTTAAATACGAGTCATTACTTTTGAATGATGTAAAAATGACCGTACAGCCCTTTTTTGGAATATACCCAAAAATCAGTCAACAATTTTACAAAAAATGAGAAAGAAGTAATGAATTAAAATGCTTTTAATTTAAATCAAAATCGATAAAGAGTAATGTTGTGACAGAGACAAAATTTTATACTAAAATCTGTAATGATTTCTCTGAAAATATTTTTTTATTTTACAAAAATAATTTATGGCATTGTTCGATTATAAATATACTGTACTATAAAGTACTAATATAATATAATAATATTATTCTTGACAAGAATTTTTAACACGATTAAACAGCTTACCAATTCTCGGAACCGACAGCTCATGTGTGGTCTAAATTGTTTAATAATCAACGTATAGAACATTCCAATCGAAATACAGAAAGTGTAAACAAAGATGGAGAGCTGTGATTGGTCAGTTAAATTAAGAATAACTTTTGTTGTTTACAAATATTTATTATAGATTCGTTTGGATTATATATTTAGTAACTTTGTTACTATCGGTGAAAGCTTAGTCAAGGTCATCAGTTGATAGGAAAAGGAATTTTCAAACTACTTACTGATTATTTATATTTATCGATGACGTATTCGTCCGTGTGTTCAGTTTAAAAAAAATGCAAAGTTCATTCACCTTTGTATCAATTTTTTCTTACTAATTTTTTTCTTTATTTAATCAAACATTATATACTTGACGTAGTATATAATGAACGAACGGAATGTACTACGTTGCATTAAATGCAACGCGGTTATCTCTTAAGCATTTATTCCAGGAAATCTTTGGGCAGAGGAACAATTGTATGGGGCAAGGGGAACAATCAAAAATATAGACAGGATACAGGTCGATTATCGAGTTATTTGGTCTATTTTCTGAAACATTAAGTTACATTCTATAAAGTCTAAATTGATAAAAAGTCTAGTATCCGAATCTTTTTATATAAATAATTTTGGTTAAAGTTATAAAAACAAAGAGAAGCCGCTTTTTTCACTATAATCTACGGATCTCGACATAATAAATGAAATTAACTAAACTCGGGCGGTTAATGGGAGCATTTTTATAAAATAGATGGCAAACAACAAGGAGGCTCAATTGATAGAAAATTACTACCACCGCCCAAAGACATTTGCAAAACTGAGAGGGTTTTCTGGTACGCTGCCGGCCAGGAATAAGTCGGCTCTTTTCTTGAGTGTTCCCAAGTCATATCGGTTAGGAAAACCCGTAAATTGTTCCCACATAGTGGTTAAGCTATTGAATAGAATAAAAGAGAAATGAATGAAAATACTTTTTTTAAGACAAAATTTCATTGAAATATAAAATCTTTGAAGTGATTGGCTTTTTTCTCTCAATATACATAATATATGTTTAGTGTTTATATCAAAATATAGCTTTTGGTTTTTTTAATATCGCGACACGGCACAAAATCAAGACTGACTAAAATTGAGGTGTTATTGTTGAACAAACAAATCCACGAAACGAACGAAACGAAACGTTATAAAAATTAAAAAAAAAAAAAAAACAACGACAATTCTCTGCCAATGTCAATAGCTCAGAATAAAGTCGACTGCGTCATCGAAATCCGAACGGAGATTTATGAAATACAAGTAACGAACATACATCATATTTTTAGCTTCGCTCGGCGATAATGGCAATGTAGGAATTTATTTATAATATCTCATTGTTCTACTCACATACAATATATAAGAAATATACCACACATATACGAGATTCCCGAACATATCCTATATCCTATATATATAATATATGTCAATGGCTGCGATTGACATAAAAATTCTCATAGTTAGTCCCTTCGTGAAACAAATAAAGAAGGAGTCTATTAAGAAAGGCTTTTTGGAAATTTGTACTTTGAGGGAGAAACGGAAGGGGTATTATTGAATGAATTTTAGAAGAAGTCTAACAGTTGAAGGTAAGGCTTATATGTTTGCCCCTATGTTTGCTCCCTTTGTGCATTAATATTTGGACAAAGGAATTGAATTTTATTTTATGAAATAGATATGCGGACAAGCAAATGGGCCGCATGATGGTACCACCACCGCCATTGACATTGGCGCCGTAGGATATTTTAATCATTCCTTATACTCCAACCGTAGGAACTGAGCTCCTTGTGCCTGTAGTTACAATAAAATTATAATAGTTTTTTTTAAATAAAAAATCCTGGTCATTCATGATCTACTGCTGTGGTTTATAGAGTTCATTTATCTAGAACGATCATAACATATATTAAACTAATCATTAATTTTATCACAACACTATGTAACGACTTTCCCATTGAATTGGAATTAAAATTCCTTTCTTTTCATATCAAACTGCTTGCTGTGCGGAATATGTAGTTCGTAAAAATAGTTAGTTAGTATAGTTTTTTTTTATTTATTATAAAAAAAGTTTTTACAAAAAAATTAGTTCTCGCCAAGCTGGTTTGCTTAACGGCGAACTGTTGCCGGTTGCCGGCGTTACCAAATTTCATTCAAATTCGTTCAACCGTTCCGCCGATTGAGTAACTAACATCCATCTAAATTTTCGCTTTAATAATGTTAGTGAGAGAACAATAATAAGCTCAATAAACAAAATAATGTTCAACTGCTTTAAAACAAACACCACCTGCAACTCGAGAATGATTCTATAGAATAGTATTATTGTTTAATAGTAATATTTTTGTCGTAATTGATCGTCCTGACAATTGACACGTACCCTACCCGGTTTCGCCAGAAGGAATGAATTAAATAAGTATTAAATTACTTGCGAATCCATATATGTTTGAGATTTGTAGCGGTTCGAATTGCGTTTAGATGAGAATATAAATTAGAGTAATCTTTGATTGGTATTACATACTAGCTGAATCTGCGACTTTACTCGCACGAAATTTATTAAAGTTTATCTCTGGCACACAAACTGTCACCACCATTATACCCGTCGAAGGGTGAATAAAAAAAGAATAGTCTATGTCCATCCCAGGGATTCCAACTATCTCTATAATTTATCTCAATTCTCCAAATTTCATCGAAATCGGTTCAGTTTAAGTGTGAGGAGGTAACAGACAGGCAGGTTAATAAATATTATTAGAATAGATTATTTTATAATTTGTGTTTATAATTCATCTCGTGCTCGGCGGTGAAGGAAATCATCGTGAGGAAACCTGCATGTGTCAAATTTCAACGAAATTCTGCCACATGTGTATCCACTAAACCGCATTGGAGCAGCGTGGTGGCATATCCTCCTAACCTTCTCCTCAAAGGGAGAGCCCAGCAGTGGGAATTTTTCAGGCTGTTAATGTATTGTTAATATAGTATAAATTTATACAAGAATTATTAAGGCCTAAAGAATATAC
Organism: Vanessa atalanta; assembly: GCF_905147765.1. Taxonomy (NCBI): domain Eukaryota; kingdom Metazoa; phylum Arthropoda; class Insecta; order Lepidoptera; family Nymphalidae; genus Vanessa; species Vanessa atalanta. Next base: position 7,249,934 of record NC_061895.1, read on the forward strand.
AGTATACGAATTGTAAATAAAAATTGGTGCTATAACATGACCATTTGAAACGGTGTCAAGAGTTCCAGCAGGATTTCCCGTAGAATCGTCCCGATCCCACTGGAACCAGCCGGTCTGTCACCATTAGAGTCAATAATAATGTGTGTTATGGGATAGTTTATACATTTTAATTGCTACAATTATTAAATTAAATTTCAAATTAATTCACTGCCTGTTATTTATTGCATACCATAAACGGTTGACAGAAAATCATATTTGAAATAGCGCAACGATATCCACGAGTAAGTATTACCTAATCGTGAGAAAAAATACGTTATAATTGTACTCGTGGTCGAACAGCTGTGGTCACTGGATCGTCCTTAGATAATAAATGAAATGGATGTGGTATCACAAGAATATTATTAAATTGTAATTAATCTTTAAATTAGTAACATACGTACAGAGAAATGATATATATCATTTCTCTGTACGTATGATATTATTTTAAAGATTTGGGTGGGTCTGCGTTAACATAAAAAAAACTTATTTTTAATCGTACGAACTTTGTCGGGCGGTTTGTATTTTAATATATAAAATATATAAATATTTATTTTGCATATTTTATTCATATGTCATGTCAAATGAATCATATGTATACATGTCACGTGGCATATTTGACGTCATGCTATAACAAGACCGTATAAAGGTGTCGTTCAGGGTATTGCTCAGTGAAGCTTCGGGACGCCATATTGTTTTGAGAACAGTAAAATTCGAACAGTGTGGAAAATTTGGAGTGACGTTCGTCGGCAATAAATGACGCTTCACGCTTAGTAGTAACAGCTATAAGCTATGATACTAAAACAAATTTGTTCCTTAAGCAAATATTTTAATCTTCTAAATCAACTATACGTTTTAATAATATTATTATTATTATTTCCGTTATTTACACTATTTCAATTAATTGTGGAAATGTTTCTCTCTTGTGAACTCTTTTTGATTTTTCAGATCAATTTATATTTCAATATAAAGTTACCATATAGGTTGTTAAGATTAAAAATCAAACTCAAAATATACTTAATTCAAGTAGGCTTTTATAAGCACTTTGGAATCACCCTTACATTCTACCGAGAAGAGTCGAAACAGTAGTTACTTTTTTCTAACCATTAAATATGTATTATTATTAATTAAATTCAATTTAATAATTATAATACTTTATAATAGTGTTCGGTATCCAAAAAATTATGAATTGATTTTGCGGAGACATAGAAAATACTGAAGAAAAAGTTCCTTTTTCTGGCATACAATATTTTTTCGTTCTCCTAAAATAATCACTTTGAATATACATAATATTCTTCTAAATATATTGCGATGCCAACTGTACATATACAAACATATATATACGAGATTTAAATTATAAATATGTCTGTTATAAAGGATTATTAATTTCACAAATTGTAATTTTATGCGGTGAAGGAAAACATCGTGAGGAAACCTGCATGTGGTCGAACAAACTCCAAAAACTTCTCCTCAAAAAAGAGAACTTTCGGATGGAGAAGGGATATCCCAGCAGTGGAAAGTTTGTGGATATAGTAAGCCATATCCACAAACTTCGCTGTTCTTAGGTCTTAAAAAAACAGTGTTAGTATTGTGACGTCGTTCGAAAATGATACAGGAAAATATATTTAAAATACAAATACTAATGATTCCTAAGATAACATTGCTTCATCAGCTTGATATAATATTAATGACCTTTAGACCGGGGTAAGTGAGGTCAAGAATGGTGATATCTTCTATATTTAAAATATTGAAGATATTTTATATTTGCTAGGTTATCGAATAGCACATAGTCGACCGTTGTTCTACTCATAATATGTTACAAATTTTTTACCTTTTTAATACTATTAGACGATTTTTTCTGTTTGAGTTAGTTTAGATTAGGGTTGGAAGGAATGCCTTTTGCCATTATGTCTGCCTTTTTATATGTATTAATAAACCTAATAAAGTCTGATAGCCAATGAGTGGCATATTCAAAATTTTCCGTAATCCCTTTAATGTCTTATTACTGGACAAAACCCTCCTATCCCTAAAAGGTAAACTTTAAGGAACTTATTCATACATGCTTATACAATGCGGGTTATGGAATAAATGTGGCAGAGCATCCAACATAATTATGCAGGTTTCCTCACGATGTTTTCTTTATAGACACCATATTGTCACTATAGTCATATCACCAAGTTTTGAGTATCTCGAACTCCGCTTAACCTATAATTAATTATTATAAGGGTCACTTATAATAACATTTGGTAATGACAGCTAAACTTGCTCTATGAAGCATGGCAGACGGAAAGGAACACGTAAAAGAAACAAGGAAAATGTCTAATGATTAAATGTATGCATCGATATTAGGACTGTTTTTAAAGGATTTCCTATCAGCAAAATTAAGGACCATACCCAATATAAATACTTTTTGAAGAAGGGGAAGCTATGGTATTCCTTTTTCCAAAAAGTAATTCTTTTCAGAGACCATGGAACTACGTTTATGATTTTTAATATAAAACTATTCAAAACTTTAATGTAAGGTAACATTTTCAAAAATGTCGACCTCCCATTGAATGGTTCAGCCTCTTTTCGAAATCTTTAAAGAAGAATTTCCAAAAAAAATTAAAAACAATTTTAGCTATCAATCCACGTTAGGTATATATAGAAAATCTCGACGAAAAATAATTCTAATCTCATGGACCATTAGTCAACGTTATAGTTTTATTAAAAAGATCAAAGGTAAACGGTAGCAACACTAAATCATGTGGTTCAGTATAAAATTAGTGAATGTGAGAATAGTTCAGGGCCCTTGTTTATAAACGACATTTGTATTGACACAGGCATTTGCCTCAAACGTATGTAATACACATTTCAAATATAATGAAAGCAACCTGCCGCTGTTTATAATCGAGTATCAGAGTTAAGCAATTTGGTTTCCATTTATATGGTGAGAATTATTTAATTGTATTTGATCTTTGGTATGATAAATTATCAAGTGTAAGATTAAGATCTATGCCTTTGAATTGTCCGTATAAATCAATACGTACTAATTATGTATTAATTGTCAATATGTCAGGTCTTGGTGATTAATTGTTATAGAACTACCCCAAATTGGGCGTAAAATTTGTAATATGGTCAACTTAAATGGATGAATCACGAAGAATTTCCAAATTCAAAATTCGAATTATAAATAGTCAACCGTTAGAGCTTAAAGGGTTTTTTTAAGAGCGTATTTTTTCATTTTGCTTTATAAGTTTTAAATTAATCAGTTCTAATCGCAAAAAGAAGATTATGGGATATTTTTATTGCAAAGCTTATATATATATCACGATATGTATCATAATATCTTATTGGTTTAGTATATAAGTTTACGAATTTGTCGTAATCGGATTTTTTTGCTGGCTCTTTTGTTTATGAATTTATTTAATGCCATCAATGTTGCCATTTGCAGTGGAAATATCCACCAATATATTTATGCATTGAGATTGCATTAAGAATACTTGACGAACGATGACGACTTTCTAAAGAGAACATTCATACGTAATATTTTTTTTGTCATAAGGCCAAGTACTTTAAGTCTTACATAAAATATTTAAATACAATCACAAAATTCGACGAACAAATAAAATATAAATTATGTAGTAATCTTTACAAGCAATTAAATTATGTCCAATAGCGGATACTGGTACACAATTTGGCTAATCACAAAAACACGGGCAATACTTTCAGGCAAGTCTACCTAACGCGATCCATTAAACTAAACAGACAAACTAGCCTCGCGTGACCGCAGTGAGCCGTCCTAATTGAATTAACAACCATTCCATCCACTTAAATCTATCGTACTTTCCATTACTTAAAGTTTTATCGGCGGTAGTTTAGATTAATTGAAGTTTAATAAATAGCTCAGGGAATTGAATACAATTTCGGTCAATGGCTTATTTATAAATTTCGTAATGGCTACCGAGTTGATGCAAAAATTTTTTACTGAATTCCGATTTTACCTAGGGTTGTCAGCTATGTATAATTATTTCTTAATATTAATTGTTCTAAATTTGTGACTTTTGTTTTGTTTGTTAATAAAGTGTGGTGTTTAAAATCAAATCACATTAAAAATAATGGAGTTTGTGAAAACTATTCAAATAAGATATTACAAGTTTTTTTTAATAGTCATTTTAATAATAATTTAGTTGCATTGCATACAAATACATCATATATCAGTCACACAATTTTATTATATATTGCATACAATTTTAGAAACACAACTTTGCTTAAATACTATCTCGATTACGTGATAGTGCATGTACAAGATTACTTAAGTTGGTGCTATTCACCCTACATTGTTTTTTTTTTTTATAAATATTGATATATTTTATAACTATAGTTGCGGTTTGAACCATCTTAGTTAGTTTCTAAAAAATATATCTTTTAGTGTCTATATACATGTATCACTTAATAGATATATTTTGCCATTTTTAATTAAATACAATTTAAAAAAATATATAAATAAAAATCACAATAAATTTTCTTAATATATTTTGACAACCCTAAGTGTTAGTGTCATAGAACTTAATGTTATTAAATTATAAAATGATAATTATAATGTTTTATAATATATCCTTATACGTAGGATTCATCTCCGGAACTAATAATCAAAAAAAATTTTTTTTGCGATATGGTATATATTATGTATACATCTATATATATAAAATCATTTCTTTATTAATAAACTGCACTCGTCGGGTCGCTAGTAGGAAATATTTGATCGTGACAGAACAGGAAGATACGTAATTAGGTTCCGTAGTCACGTAAACGACACTAACTTGTTTGTGCGCAGTGCAGTAACTTTTCGTGTATTTTAGCTGCATGACAACATTTATTATTACGTATTTATGTAGTTTCTTTAAGTAAATAGTCTTCTATAAGTCTTTAAGAATCACAATTAATCGATCGAATAAAATGTACACTTCACGTCTTAATTTTACTTCGTGGAATTTCAAAAATCAGGACATTAATATTCTTAACCTTAACTGATCTTCTTGTCAAAACCCATCTTTAGTCATCGTATCTCAACTGACTGATTAAGTTGATCCAACACAATCCGAACACAAATCAATTAATTCTTAATTTAATTAAGCTATTATATTAAATATCACAGTATAAATAAATACACAGTTACTGACGACTTGGAATGTAGATTTTATCGAGAAAAACCAACAAGAAACTCAATGGTTAGTTTTGTCCAATAATCAAATGTCTTAAGAACAGTGGAAATGTGTGTGTGTGTGTGTATGTTTTTAATAATTGTAGCAAAGCCTTATTTCAAGGGAATAATAGTATTCCTATTTACCTCTCCAATTAAACTAAAAGCTTGTGCTAGTGGAGGAGTGAAGGAGTCAAGATCGATCCTGCAATATTTTACATCGTTACGAGACCTATGAACCATTGCGACATTGACCCTTTAATAGCCTTGCTTAATATACTATTTAACTCCATCAAATACTTCTAAGTTTGGATCTTAAATCTTGAAACAAAACTCGTACAAATTTTAAAGCAGAGAGTCGACCATATTAAAGTATGAATATATAATACCGACAGACGGACAGACAAACAGGACACTCGATAATAAGTCACTATTGTCCTTAGACATTGGCGCCGTAAGATTTTTTAACCACTACCAAAGCGCTACAAACCTCGACTAATACAGTGATAATATACTAGTGAACATATACGGAACCTATATATTATTTCTTAGTACTATTTATAATCAAATTCAAGTAAACTTCACACTAAAGTGTTTTGATTCATCAATATTGTAACTGTAAAAAAGTTTCGGAAGCTTTCTCGAAGAACCAGCAAGAGAAATCACGCAGTTGTTATTTCAAAATAAATCAATTTTCTCAACTACTGTCCTTGATCGATCCTGCATTGTAACCCGATTTTAAATCCAAACTTCCTAAAAGTATGACTTTAATTGTTCATTAAATATTTTATTAACAACACAAACACAATTAACTTCAAAGGTAAATATTCAATCAGGAACAGATACATGTTAAATACGAGGTACACTCGCTTGCAAATAAACTGAAAAGTAATTAACAGCCATTCCGATGTCTGGCAATAAAAATGACCTACTTTCATAATACAAATTGGCGCGCGCTAGATATTTTTATTGAATTTGCACTTACTATTACATCTCGACCCATTCGTTCCACACTCCATTAAATATCTGTAAAAGAAAGATAGATAAATTAAAAAAAAAAAAATGATTCCATTCGAATTACGATTCCAATGAATACAAATGAGACTTATATTAGATTGTCAATTCATTTCCAATTTATACCTCAGCGCGGTCTCGGTCTGCAAGGGTATATAAGGTTTATTTTTGTTTCACTTACAGACTTTTATTTAATAATCTAAATATTGGACAACATCACATACAATTACTCAGATCCCAATGTAAGTAGCTACAGCACTTGGGTTATGGTAATCAGAAGTAACGACGGCACCACAAACACCCAGACCCAAGACAACATAGAAAACTAATGAACTTTTTCTACATCGACTCGGCCGGGAATCGAACCTCGGAGTGGCGTACCCATGAAAACCTCTGTGCACACCACGTCGTTTAAGCCATTGATGTTATTGTACCTAGTGATTAAATTTTCATTTGTATTTAATGGAACTTTTAGATTTAATCAAATTACAATTACGGAAAATTCCATAAATTATGCGAAGTCCAGTAACAATTACAAACAAATAAATTAGTTTAATCTTTGCTTCTTAAACTCGGTTATATAACACATGTGTACTGACCTTAATATACTTTCAAAATAACGCTTATACACACAATGTACTTTAATATGTGATGATAATGAAAATCAAAATATACTTTTCAATTATACAAACTCGTATATAAAATGAAGATACCACCAGTTCGGAATGCAACTTCTACCGAGAAGAACCAGCAAAAATTCAGTATTTACTCTTTTTCAACATTGAAAATACAAAATTAAATTAGTTACACATGTCCTTTAATATGTCCTGTCTGGAAGTCAAGAAGCATTAGCTCTACGCTTGTTTTTTATCATCTATATTATCTTGCATTAAATAATATGCTTTTTTTATTAATGTATTTTTTACGAATTATTTGAATTTATGAATCGGCAAAAAAATTATAATAAAATAATTACAGCAATTCCATTATATACGTTATAAAAAAGCATGAAATTAGTATTATTTCATACTTATGCAAGTATAAATATGCTATGTATGTAATAATACAATACTAGTTCTGCTCGTGGCTTCGTACCTGTGCAGTTCATGTCCTTAAGAGTACATATATACATACATACACGCACGCGGATAAAATATGTCGGTAACAAATACCATTATTAAAGCTTGATATGTTTCATATGGCTAAGCTTTCTACGTAACAAACGAAGATATTTCTCTTCTTTATAATAATAATAACCACTCATTACAGACAACAAAAGTCCATACAAATGAGATAAAGCAAAATAATAAAAAAAAATTACTATATTATTGTTAGTAACAATTTACCCTTAACTTTTTTTTTTTGTTATAGGGGGCAAACGAGCAGGAGGCTCATCTGATGGAAAATGATTACCACAGCCCATGGACATTTGCCGGCCTCTAAGGAAGGATTGCGCTCTTTTCTTGAAGGTTCCCAAGTCGTATTGGTTCGGAAAAACCTCCGGCGAAAGCTTGTTCCACAGAGTGATTGTGCGGGGCAGCAAATGTCTTAAAAAACGCGCTGTTTTGGATTACATAATTAAACTAAACTATTTATGATTGCTGTCGCGATGCACGGTTTTTTTAAAGTCCTATTAGTAAAATGTACTTTCTGAATGATTAATTTGGTTATTTAATCATTTTAATGTATATGTATTTAATATCAGTGATTCATTCAAATTTATATAAAAACAAATGAGTATCCGTATCTATATATAAAAACTTTTTTGAACCAAAAATAATTATAAATTAAATTAACAGTCCGTGAATGTCTTTCGTATTTGTAAGTCTGCCTGACTACTTGCCTAAGAGATTTGACTACCATTAACACTTGAAATTTTATACTATGCAATATCATACCTAATTTTAATTATTTACAATATAGCCAGCGAATAGCTATCAGATTGAAAGATTGATATAAATATCATTGATTTTTATAATGTACTAAAGTCATCGATTGATTTGATAAACGGTTCCAGCGATCGACATTAATCCGTGAGATATGTTCTGTTGATTTGACGGACACACGCCAGGCGTAACGCGTTTCTCGGTTACACTACAATACGGAACACAAGCGATAGTATGTTTTAATATTAAATTAATTTCGGTCGATTTTATGAATACCTGGTTGTAGGGCTTTGTGCAAGCAGGTATCCAGGTACGCGAACTCATCTACCGCTAAGCAGCAATATTAGTATAGTTGTGTTTCGTTTGTATTGGTGAGCCATTGCCAATACAGCTACAAGGAACGCGACATCTTATTGTCCAGGGTTGGTTGCTCAATATTTCCTGTCAATATTTTGGTATGTGGCAACCACTTATACTAATAGGTGGACGACACGCTAGTCTGCCTTCCTTATTAAATTAAAAAATAATACAATTGACGAAAAGAGTACTAAGTTTACGGTTCTTCTTTAGAATCGATATCGGAAGTATTTAAAGAGTTAATCTCCGTCACGGTACTTCACTTTGACAGATACAAACGAATTATAACATAAGTAACCAGATACGTCTTTGTGTTAGAGACACTACGATGTAGACCTTCGTTATGTTTTATCAATACATAAACTATGTTAGGAAGCTTTAGACATTTTGTAAAAAAAAAAATAACAAAAAAATTTGTCGATAACAAACGTTCGTATAAAAATAAACAATACTATCTTTATTACAAAAATCGTAATAAATTCATTTTATTCTCATAACTTGGACCGATCACAACCGATGTTAGCGAACGGATCGAACTTACATTAAATTTATTTCTGGACCATAAGATTAATATTTTGGCAGAAACTCAAAGAATCTATACGCCGAAAGCTTGCCATGGATCTGTTATTTCTTGATGTACTTATATTTAAAACGTTCTAGGAAAAATTCGGAAAAATAACGAACGGTATTCCATTGCATAATATATAAAATGAGATATAAAACACTATGATGATTTAAGCCGAGATGGCCCAGTGGTTAGAACGCGTATATCTTAACCGATGATTGCGGGTTCAAGCACCGCTGAATTTTCACGTACCTAATTTGTGTTTATAACTCATCTCGTGAATTCATTCTTCGTCTCATTCGGCGTTGAAGTAAAACACCGTGAGGAAACCTGCATGTGTATAAATGTTACATTAAATCACCAATTTGTTGGGAGAGTGGTAGAACCTCTTGACCTTCTCAAAAGTGAAGAGGCCTAAGTCCAGCTGGGGAGCTGGGCTTATACAAGCTGTTAGAACAATGAATATTAAAATGTGCTTTTATAATCACTTATCAACATTCGACAAGGGATCACATTCTCGGAGAGAAGCTCACTACTAAATTCAGGGTGCAGATATAGATACTCCTTTCCCTCTCTCATGAAATATGACCGGGGTCTCGTTAGCCTCAGGATCAATAGCTTTAACTTGGGTTACGAGATAGGAAAGTATAGCACTGCTAATTTTCTTACTGGAAAGTGCTTGTTGTTAAAAACTTCTTTTTATATCCTTGGGATGGGATTCAATCCCTCAGGTTATATAGCCTTATAAGCCGATCGTTAAACCAACGACGTGGTTGGGCATAACGATTATAATACAAATGATGGGCGCAATGAGTAATATAAAAAATGCTAGCAGCGTTTTTTTACGGCATAGCGAATCGGGAAATGGCCACCTGATGCGCCACTAAACTTGGGAACAAGGGACTTAACATCTCGATGTTAAGTCCCTTGTGCCTGTAGTTACACTGACTTACTAATTATTAAAAATAATCCAAACTATACTAAGATTGCTGTTTGGTAGTAGAATACATAATGAGTGGGTGGTACCTATCCAGACGGGCTTGCACAAATACCTCCCACAAAGTAAATCAAATACATGTGGCATTATTGGAATTAGACACATGAAGATTTCCTCACGATGTTTTCCTTCACCGCCTGCACGAGATGAATTAAACACTAATGAAGTTTATACATGTTAATTCATTGTCTATGCCTGGGTTTGAACCCGCAATCATCGTTCAAATTGCATGAGTTCTAACCATGAGATCATCTCAATTTATATTCTTCAATAAAATAAAATCCGATTCCCAACTTCAAATGAATTATCATTTAAATCTCTGGTATGTCTTGCCAGCGTAAAAATCGCCAATCAACAGTCTTGGCAAGGCGATCACTCTTTGATATTTTTTGATTAAAAACAGGCCTCCACAGAAATAGAACAACCCAGAATAGTTAGTTCTGGAATCGGCATGTGTTACGTCTACATACAATTTTATTTTAATATTGTATACATTAATACATCTTTATATTTAAAACATATTAAAAAAAATTAAGAACGATCTGTTTTTGAACTAATTACAAATCGCTAATCCTCTTCCTAAACATCTGTTATTTAATATATTTAATTAATATTATATATTAGTAAAATTAAAGTGAATATAAGTAGTTAAGTGTAATAGTATTTTATTATAAATAAAGTATATTATTCATAAACTCTAATTAGTGCACAATATAGCTGAGTTTTATTAATACAATTACGTAAATCTAAGGTTTGTTTGATCTTTATTCCTACTTCGATTGGAATAGACGATTTCCAGGTATTTATTCAACTATAAGCCGAGTAAAAAAAATTGGATTCAAAAATAGCATAAGTCAAAAACAACGCAAACACGAAACATCCAATAACAAACTAAAGGTTATTTCCAAACAACCAATAAAAAACGTTTAAATTCGAATGTCTTTTAAATCCAATTAAATTCAAATATCGTACATAAATACGATTCAGTTCGTCCCTCGGGGAGATTTTCACAATCACTGTTGGACAAGTATTCCCAAGCTATGCGAGAATCGTTTTAATAGCTTCTAAATTCGTTTGGTTTTAAAAAGCTTATATTATCCTCAAGGTAAAAAGGATTCTATAAAATAAACTATTTATAGCCTGTTTCATACACAAGATGAATAAAGCCAAATGAACATTGACATTCAAGTGACGCGATATCATTGGTTGAAATCTTGAATCATCTTGAATAGGATTGGCGAAAGTAATAAAATAGCTGATGATTGCATTTCTAATAGCAAATGCAAAACATCAAATAATTTGGGTAGATCTGAATTTCACGACCTCACTTGCAAGTAAATCCATGGTCACGAGTTCATATTTAGAATATGAATACATCGAGGTTATAGCAAAGGTTAGCGGACCAGCTAATGGGCCAACAGTCAGTGGTCACGGTTCAGAGACTTTGGTGGCGCCACAACCTTGGAAACTAACATGTTCCTTATGCCTGTATCACTGACTCACGCACTTCAAACCGAAACACAATATTAAGTATTGCTGAGATAGAATAAATGGGAGATACCTACCCAAACATGCTTGAGCAAACTCCTATCCCAATTACTTAAACATTATCAAAAAATCACAAAAAAAAAAAAAACATTTTGCAACACAAAATCATTAAAAAATATTTCTCTATCATATAAAGATAACGAAACATTTCGTAATATCTTTAAGCCTTAAAGGATCCCGCCTTTTATCCTGAACCACCAATTTATTAATGGTCGGATAAATCTCAATTTAGCTTAAGTGAAACCAATATATCGTGGGAATAATTGCAAGTGGTTAAATTAAACTCTATTCTCTTTTTAAATATGGAATTTAGGTTTGGTTTAAACCGAATATTTTGGGTACAGATCAAGCACTCCGTGTGCTTGATCTGTGTTTATAATTTATCTCGTCCTCAGTGAAGGGAAACATCGTGAGGAACTCTGCATGTCTCGAATAAAATCAAGAATATATGTCCCAATCCGCGATGAAGCAGGATGATGAAGCAGCATGGTGAAGCTAGATTCAAAAGTAAAAGAATTCTAGAAGTAAAGGAGGTCGGTTCCCGTGGGGCACAGGCATAACTTTTAAATACATTTTGGATATTGTTTTTATCCCTTTTTTGTGCACATGATTTTGCACAGATAGGTTTACTCAGTTAAGCCATTAAATAGCTCGTTCACAGCATCAACTTTCGGGATCAAACTTTGTGATTTTCTTTTCTGAGCGCCATCACTAAACCTACAACAGTCACCATCACTGAATTTACGACCTCCGTGGTCGAGTAGTGTGTACACCGGTTTTCATGGGTACGCCACTCCGAGGTCCCGGGCTCGATTCCCGGCCGATTTAGAAAAAGTTTATTAGTTTTCTATGTTGTCTTGGGTCTGGATGTTTGTGGTACCGTCGTTACTTCTGATTTTCCACAACACAAGTGTTTTAGCTACTAACATTGGGATCAGAGTAATGTATGTGATGTTGTCCAATATTTATACAACAGTCATGTGAATGTTACATCGCCCACAAGGTAATCTAAGAAAGATTACACCGGCGTCATAAAAATAAACAGACGCAATACCCACGGCATCAAAATCAGATTTACCATACGATGTACTATTTTAGTATAAAAAGGCTACCATTGTTACATACGTAATCTTACAGTTACCAAAGATATACAATCAACGACTTAAAGCGTCGTAAATTACTGTTACGAATCTTTAATTGCTTTAGAATCATTACTTATCTTAAATGTTGGTTGATTAAAGTTACCGCACACTGTAGATTCAAAGAAAATTACATTTATAGCATTTATTGAATTTGACAATTGCCGACGAAGAATCACGATTTTTATATTTACATCCACTATCCTAACCGTATCGAGACGGTATTGTTCCAGGTTGCTTTTAGTGGTCACGGGTATGGATCGAGGTTGCAAAAGAAGTATCAAATTATGGGGCTGATCTGATATATTTAACGTTACATTTAGTTTTAAGTATTTTTGCTGGTAACATTTGTTTACGTTAATAAATTATTATTGTTGTTTTATAAGTCAAGTTCTTGTTTTATAAAAGTAAATGTTCTCTAAATTTAAATTTAAAAAAGAAAAACACAAAATAGAGTTTGAAGCCCACGAAAATCAGGTGCGAAATTTTTTATGACAACTTAATTAAATTTAACAGAACATACAACTCTTTATATAAGCCATTTAGGGTTAAAATACAACTTATTACCTGACCAAATAAACAAGTTTAAGAGTAATAGATAATCTAGATCACAGCGAACAACCATGTAGTCTAAACAAATATCCAAAATGTCATAAACGGAAATCGAACTCGCCACTGTCAACGCGTCAGTTGCGTTGACTATTACGCCAATCAAACTTCACAAGTCGATCGATCAAAGTCTGTAATGTAACATTCCTGTAACATTTATTATGAACATACAAAATTAATAAATTAAATGTTGAAATAAGATAATTTTTGGTGAAGTTTTATAACTACGATCATGTCAAATATATTAATAATTTACTTAAATAATATATTATTTAAAATAATCACTTATGTCCATCCCATTTTACACTTAGATTAGAACAATCACATTGAAATGCTGCGATCAATCTCCGATATCGTGAATTGGAACGTTGAGAAGACGAATGGTCAGAGGGACTTAGAGAAGTTTACCGAAATATAATGATTTGGAGACCATTCTGAGAACTTTGAGAAAGATCAGAACTACTAGTTCGAGGAGTTTAATAATAGTGACAATCAGTCGCTAACATTTTATTTAGTTTGGAATCAAGATGGCCTAGTTGATTATAACTGTGGAACTTAAACAAAGACTGCGGAAAGCAATACGGTAAGCTTAGTGTTTTCATACGTATTTAATTTGTACCTTCTTTTACTTCTTGAGTGAGTTTCGAAACGAAACATTTAAGCACTGTCATAATTTATTTAATAATAAGCCCTGCACTTTCCTCGCTGGCAAATAGAACATCGGATGGGAAGTCACTACCGCGACATGACGCTGTAAAAATTGTATGTACCTTGCCTGTAATTAGACTGGTTCACTTACCATTCAAACTGGAACACAAAAATACTAAGTACTATTGTTTAGCGATAGAATAAGTAATCAGTAGATAATACC